>NC_056408.1:19090909-19393939 GCF_905147365.1 Aricia agestis | reverse complement strand
GTATGTGTGTGTTGCCATACTCAGGTACAAACACATCGACACAACGGCTATAACCGTTGACGCTTCATACAAAACCCGTTGGGATTTGAACTAGTGACGCGCTGACCGCGCAGGTGATACAATACGGTACGCGTGTGAAGGTGTCTTTTCACTTTGTAATTGGGGTTATATTTTTATTGTAAGTACCTACATTATACGTTTCCTTATTTTGAATACGATAACAAGTGTATATAATTTCAATATAGGTATAGTAAACATGTTTTATATTTACGAGTTATTTTATTTATTTAGATGAGCAATCCGAGAAATGTTCGTGAAATTGAGCGCCTTCTTGAAGATGTTTTGTTAGGAATTATTGCGAAGTGTCGTGAGCAATTAAAAGTGTCAAATAAAAAATGTAACTTTTGCTCTATGGTGAATCTATCATTGTCTATACTTTTTGCCAATTGCCGCCATTGTGTTTAATTTCCCGTTCTCTTGGCGTGCACATATTTTGTAAAGCTGAATAATATATTAACTGTTTATGATCCACGTTGTGCTTATTTGCTCACCTCTCGACAGGTTATGGGCCCAGAGTGTGAAAACACCTGATAAGGAATTGTCTATTGACGAGTCGTTGATATTATTCAGAGGCAGTGTTTATTTCCGTCAATACATAAAATCTCAGAAGGCACGATATGGAATACAATTTTATGAGCTACCATCCCATGATGGCTATGTGTTGAGTTTACTCATGTACTGCGGAAAAGATGATTCCGATCCAACTGCATTTGGCAAAAAGACAGAAAGGATTGTAATGAAGCTATTGCAGCAATATCTATTAAAGGGGCATCATATGTTTATGGACAATTTCTACAACAGTGTAGAGCTTTTGAAGACTTTGCTGGGACTCAGAACACATACAAATGGTACGTTGAGAAAAAATAGAAAGGCCAATCCTTCTCTCTTGACCGAAAACTGAAGAAAGGAGAATATTTTTATAATGTTTGATTAATAATATTTATGTCTCTGTTTGGAAAGATAACAGGTCTGTTTTTATAATTACTACAAGAAATTACCCAAAACTGATACAAGTGTCAAATAGAATTGGCAAGTTATCAACAAAACCTGAGGAAGTTTCTTATTACAATCAGTACATGGGCGGTATTGATCGTATTGACCAGATGATTAGTTATTACTCGTCTCCAAGAAAAACTATCACATGGTATAAAAAGAGTGTTATTCCATACAATGAGAAAATAAATGTTCTATTCTTGTAAAACTTAAAAAAAAACATAACTTCATTACTAATAGATAGATAGACACAGATAAAGGAAAACTATTAAAACTAGAAGAAGGTAAACTTATTCTTATCTTTCTTCTGCTCTTAGACTACAGGCCCATGTCGAAAATGGATGAGTCATATGAACCACCTGGTGACGTATATAGGACGATATTAGACCATAAAATAATAAGATTTAGCACTATGCCGTCACTTGTAAGCTGTCCCACTGAGTGCTGGTGAGAATTCAAAAGTGCATGTGGGGTGGATACATTTTCATCATATGATCCTGTACGGCATAATAAGAAAGCCCGCAGTGCCGTACAAAAATAATGCGACAATGGAAAAAAATCGAGGGTTACAAGCCCCTGTTTTCGTAAGTTTGAGTAGAACGTTTTCGTCGGTCAGTAAGATAATTATCTTACTGACCTTTTTGAAAATTTAGATGCCAACATTCAAACGGATTGTATCTATACCGACTTCCGTAAAGCTTTCGACAGAGTTGAGCATATAATATTGTTGGAAAAACTTGTTTTCAGCGGTATTCGTGGAAAACTGCCATAAGTTGTATAGGTGTTGTTGTGTAGCTAGTTGGTTCCTTTCTTATATCTCCAAACGTTCACAAAAGTGGTCATAAATGGCTTTCACTCCGAAAAAGTTTTTATTACCTCAGGGGTCTATACTCGGACCTCTTTCATTCATTATATTCTTAAATTATATTAATAAACGTTTTTTACACAATAGCTTCTTATTATACGCTGACGACCTATCTATCGTAACATCAAATGTGCCAATACAAGTTCCAAGAGGATGTAAACCGCCTTTCGTGTTACTGTTTAAAAAACAAATTAACACGTTCACTGCGTTAAGAGGCCTAAAGACCTCCTACGTGTACGTTCGCACGGTGCGGGGAAAAATACTGTGATCTTCCTCTGGTGCGGAGGCCACAGCTTTTAGATTTCTTAATGTGTGACAGAGATATATATAAGATCGTTTTTATTTTGATCTGGAACTCGAAAACACCAAAAAATATACGAGAGGTCTATATGCCCCTTACCGCACTACAATATAAAAATCATCGTTCAGTGCGGATAAGGGGCCTATAGACCTCTTATGCTGGGGGAATCCCGCCGACGGAACAAAAAATTTTTCAACGTTCCTGGGTCATGGATGTGTGTATTAAATATGTGTATCATATAATAAAAATCTTAAATATATGTATCATCATCATATCAGCCTATAGTCATCCACTGCTGGACATAGGCCTCTCTCAATGAACGCCAAGATGACCGATCTCCTGCTTCTCGCATCCAACATGGGCCTGCAACTAAGCGGAGATCGTCCTCCCACCGTAGTTGGAGGTCGACCTACACCCCGATTTCCCAGCCTTGGTCTCCATTCCAGAGTAAGTTTACTCCAGCGATCGTCTGTTCTTCGAGCTACGTGACCAGCCCACTTCAGCGTGCTGATTCTCTGCACTATGTCGGTGACTTTAGTTCTTTGACGAATTGTTTCATTTCGAAGCTTATCAGTCACAGAAACTCCGAGCATAGCGCGCTCCATAGCACGCTGAGCGACGGAAAACTTACAAGCTAGCTCTGCTGTAAAAGGCCAGGTTTCCGTAAATATATGTGTAGTATAAAAGTATTAAATATATTTCCGTTGTCTGGTACCCGTAACACAAGTCTTTCGGGTACTTACCACGGGGCCAGACTGACGTGGTGTGAAGCGTCCATAGAAATTATCAGTGATTTATCTTGTATACAATATTTGACATGTCCGTTAAGTGCGGAACAAGTAACCGAAATACTATCAACGCCCAAAAACGATTCAGTTGCTATTGAAAGTACCTGCGATGAATCAATAAGTGATGCCAACACAGATAATTTACAACAGATAATTTCAGGAACATTGCTATGTTCCTGAAAATACCTGTGATGAAAAAAGAGATGCAAAATCAGATGACATTATAAATAACGTACAACAAGGCACAGAATCATCAGAAGAAGTCTTGCACAATTTACCTAAATAGGATTCGAGTAATGATGAAGACGAAGTCTTTATCTCTAGCAGTGTCGATTCGGATAGTATTTAACACGTATTTGAGTGCAGTAAAACTTCTGATGATAGTTTTATAGAAGATGAAGATGTTGAAGATGATGCTACTGACAATTATACAGAAAATGCTACTGACACAAGTGATAGTGATGAATGGATAGGTATAACAGACGCAGTGCCAAATTTTGTAGAATATGATGGCGACCCTACAATAAATGTGCCTGTGACTGCAGAAACTCCAACGGACTTTTATAAATTATTCGTTACAGAAGAAATAATTGATAAAATGGTTAGTGAAACTAATAAGTATGCAGAAAATTACATTAACGACAGCCAGGGTAATACGAAGCCTAAATCACGTCTTAAGGCTTGGACCCCTACCGATTCACAAGAAATGAAACGTTTTCTAGGAGTGCTTATGGTAATGGGGCTGATGAAGGTGCCACATATCAATGACTATTGGTCAAAGAAAAGCGTATACAAAAATGACTATATAATATCTATAATGAAGCGAGATTGGTTTTTGTTGCTACTTAAATTTTGGCATTTCAGTGACCCCGCGAATACCGGTAAGTTGGGTAAAATTCAAGACGTGTATTTGATGATCTTAAATAGATTTCAAACTATCCTAAAGCCGGGATTTTTTTATTATAGATGAAAGTATGATTCCATGGCGAGGAAGATTAAAATTCCGCCAATATATTAAAAATAAATCGCACAAATACGGAGTCGAGTAATACAAACTATGTACTCCGGAAGGGTATACTTTTAATACACTAGTTTATACTGGAAAAGGAGAAAGTGGTCGAGAGAAGGATCATGGCCAAAAAACCGTGATGAAACTTATTAAAGATCTTACAAATGCAGGAAGGCTGGTTATCACTGATAATTTCTATAATTCCGTTAACCGTGCTGAAGAACTAATACAAAATAAAACATTTATTTGCGGTACTCTACGATCAAACAGACGAGGTCTTCCAAAATGCGTAATATCTACTAAGCTAAAGAAAGGCGATATAGTAGGAAAAATGAATGCAAATGGTGTTAGAGTAATGAAATGGTTCGATAAAAGGCCCGTTTACATGATTTCTACCTGTCGACAACATAATGCAACCATTATAGATAAAGGAAAGTTACTGAAGAAGTAATAAAAAACCAAAATGTATCATTACATATAATGAAAATAAAAAGGGCATAGATTATAGCGATCAGATGTCTTCTTATTATACGCCCCTAAAAAGAGGATTAAAATGGTTCCGGAAAGTCATGATGGAACTGTTGTTTGGGACAGCCTTGGTAAACAGTTGGGCAGTTTTCAATTGGAAAAAAGCGAAAAAAATATCGAAGAAGAATTTTTGTGAAGCGGTTATAGAAGGACTTACAAATAAACTGATTTCGGCGGCAGCTTCAAGTGTTATACATTAATATATTTAGTGCGTGTGTGTGTGTGTGTGTGTGTATGCGTGTGTTTGTGCGTGTGTTTGTGCGTGGTGTGTGCGTGGTGTGTGCGTGCGTGTGTTTTTTAACTATTAGTTATTAATCCACTTTTGTATTATTGCAGGTAATCTACGTGTTGCTACGCTAAAGAAGAAGCACACATATCAGAAAAGTGGTGACAAAAGGAGAAAATGTGTGGGTTGTTACGGAATTCTGCGTCCCACTATGAACAGCCGGGAAGCGAATAAAAAAGTTAAAAAAATTAAATCTTATTGTGTTGACTGCAAACAACCAATGTGTTTGAAGTGTTTTTATGACAGACATGTTTTATTTGTTTATTAAAAGTGTTTTAAAAATATTGATAGTTTTTTTCCTATGTCACATCTTCTAATTCAGTGCGATAGAAGGTCGATGTGCCTCCTAAACATTTTCTTTATTTTAAGGCTTTTCCGACGTCAGATCTTCGGGCGAACGCAGAATAAGTGCCTTTTCATATGTCCCGGTTGCCGGCTAACCGGCGCCGGGTACCCGGTGGTGAAGTGTATGGGCATGGTACGTAGCTTTCACATGTACCGGCGTAATTTATCCGGCAGGCGGTCGCCGGGTGCTCGCCGGATCCACCACTGTGCGTCCGGTCGCCGGGCATCGGTTAGCCGGCGGCCGCACTGACAGTGGTATGGAACACGCTAGCTTTCAGACGCGCCGGCCGGTCAGTCGCCCAGGTACAGCCTGCGAGCGCGCGTGTGCGTAGAGTTCTGTCGCACGCTCGACTTTACGTATCTACATACCTGCTTCTAAACTATAAAATGGAGATAGATATCGAACTACTGATAACTTTGGTGGAAGCGAGGCCAGTTTTATGGGACAAAACTTGCGTTGAGTACAAGGACAGAAATGAAACAAAAAAGCTTGGCGGGAGGTTTGCGCACTACTTAAACCCGACTTCGAAGAAATTAGTGACAGCGAAAAAAACTCATTTGGTAAGTTAGCGAATCATTTAATATTACACAACTGATAGTTATAACACTTTTTTATATTTTAGATAACTGCCAACTGACTTGTCCAGGTTCGGTCATAAAATAGTCCGCTAAATTATTTCTAACATTATTTGCCGCTAGCCCTCCACGTCTTACTTGTTCTCCACTTAAATCTTCTAATCCGAATATGGCCATTGTATCCTCTGGTTGATATCCATCTCTGACGCGGACAAAATTGTGCAGGATTACACAAGCCTTGACAATATCGACTGCGAAGTCTGGTTCCAAATTAATGGCACGATGTAATATTCTCCACTAATAGTGAGAATTCCAAATGTGCATTCCACATACCTCCGAGCTCTGCATAAACGATAATTATAAATTCGTTGTTTCATGGTTAAATTCGATCCACCATATGGCCGAAGCAGATGTTTGTGTATAGCGAATGCTTCGTCACCAACAAAGAAATAAGGCATATTAGGGCTCGTTGTTCCCGTGAGACAATTTTCCTTCGGTAGCTCGAGCTCACCATTTAAAATTGATGACCACAATGAACATTTCTTGAAAATGTGAGAGTCACAGTCTTTTCCGTAGCTACCAATATCAACATATGTAAAGCAGTACTCCGAATCTGCTACAGCCAATACTACTGAAGCATAGCCTTTATAATTATGGGACATCGACCCAAGAGGATTAATAATTCGTATGTGCTTCCCGTCAACTGCACCTAAGCAGTGCGGAAAGTTGGCCCTTTCTTCAAATTTTAAGGCAATCGATTCCCACATTTCTTTTTTAGGTATAGGTATACATTCAGATTTCATAATAGACCACATAGCTTGGCACACTTTTACTATAATGCTTATGGTTGAGATGCCAAGTCTGTATTCGAAGCTCATATCTGTAAAAGTATGACCACTTGCTAGGTATCTGAAACAATATAATTAAAATTATTTTTATTATTACAGGTAAAGAAGTGATAAAGCGGTGGGGAAACGTTCGTGATTCATTTAAAAAATCTTGTAAAAAACAAAAGGACGTTACGAAATCAGGTGCTGGTGCTTCAAATGTAAAAAAATATGTTTTCAATGATCATTGATCAGCTACAATTTCTCATCAAAGTTTTTAAGGAACGTCCCACTACTGATAGTCTGACACAGGAAATAGAAGATCCTCAAACAATGGAAGGAGATACACCAGAGATTGAAAACAAAAAAGAACAATTGGAAAAATTAAAAAAACCCGTTAAAGAACTGGGATCTCGAAAACGGCAAGCAAAGGTGGATCCAAAAGAATTGAAAATGTTGAAAAAAATGGAAGAAGAACCAGATAGACATTTGTGTTTTTTCAAAGGAATTATTCCATCCCTAAAAACTTTTACTGACGATGAAGTAATACAATTCCAGTTGGGAGTAATGGAATTAATGTCGAAAATTAGAAAGCAGAAATGCTCGGTACAGTACCACAGAAACCACCCTGATACGACTCACCATTCGCAACCAATACATCAAACATTTCGTCCCCAGTTGCCTGTTTCATTTCAAAATATACCTCCACAATCTCACTTTTCACAAACTATTGTTCCACCATCATCACTACCGTACCAAATTGTACCACTAAATGTACCATCACCAATACAATCAACTGTACCATCACCACAATTGCCTCCGACTTCTCCAACGACTTCTGCAGCCCAGTTTTATCGTGTTTACGGCGAAGAATTGTCAAAAACTCCATCTCCATATTCAATAAATTCTTCTACAATTGATTCCATTGATTTCGCGGATGAAAATATGTAACAAAATAATATTTTTTTCAATAAATATAAAAATTTAAAAAATAATTGATTTTTACTTACCGAATTGTAACGGCTTATATTTCGACAGGCTGAATGCAGTTTCTCATTTTTGTATCCTGACGTTGCAAAGAGTTCTTCAAACGGTTATGTAATTCGTCAAAAGAAGTTATAGACATTCTAAAGTACTTGAAAAACCTGTCTTCATGTCCTCGTAGATCTGGGAATAATGTATAGAATGCACCTAATTCTTCTCTTTTCATATTAATTGGATGAACCCAATAATTTCTTGATTTTTCTTTCCGGCGCAGATATTTTCGTCTTCGATATAAAAGCCACATTGCAATTATTTATTCACGGTCCATCTTTGAAAGTATGATCGAGACTGTACTCTTGTCGGCTCTCTGCCGCCATCAACCGGGACATGTGAGCTCAATGTGTTACCGGACAGTGTGTGTAGAATGTGTAGCCGGCAACCGGGACATATGAAAAGACAGCATGATTTTTCAGCTCCATGACGATATAATTTTTATTTTATTGATATTTGATTTTCAATATAAATATTGCACTTCAAGTATTTAAGTCGATAAGAGGTCAATAGGCCTTAATCGCACCAGTAAAATGATACATTTAAGGCATATGGGCCTCCTATAGCACTGCGGGAAAGTTTGTGAAATTGTTCTCCGCAGTGAGCGTGTTAACTTTAAGCTTAAATAAATGTAAATCAATAAGTATTACAAAGGAAATTAATTATTTAAATTTCAACTACACAACCTATGTGATACTAAACTTTAAAAAAACTAATTCTATTCGTCACCTACGCATTCAAATCAACAGTAAATTAACCTTAGATTCCCATATAAATAACATCTGCAGAAAAGTTTTAAAATGTTCGGATTTGAAATGAGAATACCCAAAGATTTCACTAATACGTTCGCCTTTATTTACTTATAAAAATCTTTAAGGGTAGTATTTAATCGAGTGACTGTAAATTACAGTTTTAGGTGTCAAAATTACTAAATTTGGGTTATAGAATTACTATTTGAGCGACTGACTGTGAGTGACGAGAAATTAACAGAACAGCAACTTACAAATTCTTTATTTGAGTTATTTAAAATTCAAAATGAGCAGCTCCATAATATTTGAGCGACCTAATATCTGTTTGAGTGTGAACATTACGTCCTGCATTTTTTTCAATATTTGGCAAATGTATTTTTTATACTGAGCGGCATTTTATCTTAAATGAAGTGTTTCTAATCAAAAACCACTTTGAAAAATACTTTAATGAGCAGAGTATTATGAGCTCACATTAAGAAAAAAAAAAAATTAATATGAAATAACTATTGGATGAAACACTTTTAATCATCCCTAGAACATTTTTTTTTATTACTATCAAGTAAATTTTTTGTAAGTAGCTTTATTTGGATAAGAGGAACAAAAAGGTGAATGCCCAAAAATGTGTGGACCAAAAACCCGTAATCGATTCAAACCATTTATATGGGGCATAGTAGACTACATCTACGGTATCCCAAATACAATGTCTTTTTTGGATTAAACAATCACCAAGTACTTTAATAAACAATCGTAACCAATTGACTTTTCTTATAGGAATCTATGATATTTAGGACGACATGATGCTACAAACGATATTGTGACGATTAGTACGTAGTAAAAACACATTTATATTTGTCTACTGATTCTTATATTCATGTATTTAATATTAAAATATATTTTATCACTTTTATATCTGAAAGTATAGAATGTCAGTTTGGTATAGAAATGGTATAATCTGTACAATGTATTTTTAACGATTATTAAATGATATCGGTTAACTATCTACGTCTTTTCGAAAATAAAAGGGCGAACGAGCAAACGGGTCACCTGATAGAAAGCAATTACCGTCACTCATGGACACTCGCAACATTAGTAGAGCTACAGGTGCGTTTAAGAGGCAATACGCTTTCTTCCGAAAAACGTACGGTTCCACCGTACGTTTTTCGGAAGCACTCTGGCACTCATCAAAGTGATGAGGTTGGTATATTTTTTATACTTTGCTGTATATACATTATTTTAATCGACTATGGGTTTTTTTGGGTATTCACCTTTTATATGTGAAAAAAGTGGTAGCTAACAGAGATAGAAATGATTTTATACTTTGATTTGTTGATCCCAAAATATGTATTGTTCTATTTGTAGGAACTGAAATTATATAACGGTAAAAGTTTATAATCATGCCCAACGATTTAGGGAGGGAAGAGGGGGAGGGTTTTTCTTTACTAGTGACTGTCGGTGTTTATTATCCGACAACCTTATGTCTTATAGATATCATAGGAAAAGACTTGCATCTTTTTTTTTTCTTCCCCGGTGCGAGTCGATGTAGTGAGTGTTCTGGTTTCGCCACTTATTGCTTTTTGTCACTTGCTCAACATTCTTCCTTGCCATCTTAATGAAACTCGATCTGTGTTTTTTCGCAGCGCTACGCTCCCGGCCGCCTTAGCCATCTAACCTAACCCAAAAAAGTCGTATTGGTCCGCAGCCCAACTCACGGGCCTCACCTGACTGCAACAATTCGTCGCCCCGCCCCATTCGAATTCGTAGGCATTTAACAATATGTAGTTTTCATTAAAACACGTATCAAAATATAGAATATAAAGCTTCAAATAGAATATCAGTAACCAATTACCATTAATAAAGCAGCTCACAAAAGTTTAATCAAAGTGAACTTTTTAGTAGCTCGTAATAAATAACAAGTAAATACAACACAACACAACAAGTAAAATAAAAAATATTGAAGTTACCCGCTATGTATTTCCAGTCGCTCACTTAGCAATACAGTTGCTCGGATAGAATGTTAATGTCTGAAATAGATTAATCGCAATCCACATTTTGTAAGCTCGTTCTGGATTTTATTATAAATCAATATTAGTCGTTAGTTTAGTTTATTCTTCGCTTAGTCAAATTAATACCGCTCATGTTGTTAAAACAATATGTTCATCATCCGTAGCAAAGTAAGTTTTTATTCGCTCGTTTTATTATTTCCCAATCTTTAATACGCTCACAGTTGGAGTATGTAGTTGCAGTCTGGGGATCCTATTCATAATATCTATAAGGAACACAATGCGAGAGTACAAATAATTTATTAAGCGATTATATTATCAATTTTAAATCAAGTTTGTGCCTTATTAAAAATGTTTAAATATGTTCAAAATGTTGAGTTTAAAACAAAGACGTCAACAATTACAAGCAATGCTTCTGTTTGACCTAATATATATGATTGTAAAGATAAACTTATGTTTAATGTGCCTATCAGACCTATGATGAGTGCGACTCGCGCTTGTTATAATATTACATTTTTAAGTAATACATATTACATAAATATCGACCTATTCTAATTGTTTTAAAAATATGTAAATAGTATAAAAGCTATATTGATAATGAAACAAGTATTTAAATGTTCTTTTGTATAAACTGTACCAGTGGGCGGGTAGATGAGTGGAGAGTGGAGACACGTTATAAAAGACTGTTGTTGACGTGTTCCAACACTTTTGTTTGAGCCGGAATCGTAGTTACTACTACGTAAACTGTGTTAGAGTATGCTCCGGTGTTTTATTAGTTTTGACTAAAAAAAATGATTTGCAACGGTTTATAAAAAAAAGTGAACCTGGGAAGACGCGCAAGAGAACCGTCAATAAATCAAAGTGGAAACGCGAAGTATTTCCGGGAAAAAAGGTTGGTTTCTTTTCTTCTATAACAGAGTTTAACAGCCATATAAATGGTTGTTATGCAACATATAGCCATGGATGTAATGTCTTGCTAAGCAGTTTTTTTTTGTTTTAGATACAAGCCGCATTCGCTTCCGTCGTTTCCATCATGTCCAGGACATGATTGAAAGGCGTTTAAATATGCGACGTTGACGTGCACACTTATTTTCATTAAAAAATTATGTACGTGGTAATGGGGGAAAATGATACCTGTTTGTCAAAAAACATTTACTAGGGCCTTATGTATCAAAAAAGATCGTATACAAGGTGTCATGAGAAGATTTTTCGAAAAAGAGGAAATGGCTCAATAACGAAGGGGGGGGGGGGGGGGGGGGGGGGGGTACTTTTATCGAGTCATTTAAAGCAAGAGAAGCCCAGTATTGCAGGTCAAAAAACTTGAAAAGACTATACTTGCCTGCAGAGCTAGATATCAAGAAACTTTGGCGTATGTATAACAACGATCATCCTACATTAAAAGTAAAGCAGCATTTCTTTAGAAAGATTTTTGTTACATGCTAAAACGTAGGTTTTGGCACTCCTAGGACTGACGTTTGAATGATTGGATCTTTGTTCAATATGAATGAACCAGCACTTTTAGAAGAACCTGAACCTGTGCCAGAACCTTCCCCGGAACCTGCGCCCGAACCCTTGGATAATCCAAATGAGATTTTTATGCCTCATCACGTAAGGATACCAAATTCATCTCAGCGTTGCATTTATAGAGATTGCAGAAATGAAAATCTTAAAAGAATCCCAGCATCTAATAAATTGTACGTTATATGCAACTATCATTTTTACTTGTCACCGAGTGCCCGACTGTGTGAAGATCATTTGATGCATATGACAAATATGGCTGATACAGCAATCAATAAACGTATTCTGGATAGGGGATTTCGGGACAGCATCGATTATAATCATATCAATATGGTGCTCATATACTTCCATCAAAGGACCGTAATGCTACCCAATTGACTACGGAACAAGCCAATAAGTCCCGCTTAGTTACATTCTGCCGAAGTATGTGATGAGGTACTAGAAGCTGTAAATGGCAAATTCAAAAATATGTTAAGACAGAAATATTTTAATAAACTAAAAAATAAATTTCACTTAAGGAGGCAAATTATCCGGGTAATGTTTCTGGGGTAATGAAAGAGTTGGGGGATATCCTTCTTTTGACAACGGCCAGATCAACACAAAAGATTTATTTTCCGCTTACTCTTTTCTGTATGATGTGGGCGAAGAAAGGGTCTATTCAGTGGAGTTTCTCTGGTGCTCCAGTGATAAAGTATTACACTGACTTCTGCAGAATGAATAAATTGAAGTATAAAATGAGAAGTGGTTCTGATCCCCTCAAAACGTCAGAGGTTATATATTTTATGCTATGTTCGGTACTTATCTTGACAATTTGAATGTATTAGAAAAGATTACTACAAAGGGAAAATGGCATACTAGAAAGGAGGTAAATGCTGTATTTCAGAGGAGGTCAGAAAAGGATAAGATAATAATTACTCCCATAACATTCAACTATGTTTCCAAAATGGCACAGGCGTTATTGACCAAATCATTAGGCAATGTGGCCCCTATGTCCATAGGTAGGCCGTCATTTACAGGTTTTAGGAGGAGACTTTTACCCAATAATTTTTGACATATTTGACTACAGGTAAAAGCGCTTTGATTTTTACAAGTGAGCCCACACAATTACAATATGCCCTGAAGAAACTAAAAGATGAACTTTTGGGTGAGAAAGAAAAACTGACCAAGGGAGAGACCACTGAATGGGAGAGGAAAGCACCAAGTGGTGAATGGGAAAAGTGTAACTACGAGGTTTAAGAAGGAGAACTTTTCTTTTATGGAAATTAATTATAACTGACTTGTTACCCAAATATTTTACTTATGTAATTCTAATCAATTTGTATTTTTTGTAATGAACATTTTATGTAATTGTAAAACATTACCTAACATGTTCACAGATTTTAAAATAGGTGCGACTATAATAAACGCTTAATATCGTGTAGCCACAGATAATAAACACTCTCAAGAGATCTTGGACATAATCAACTATCAAAATATGAACATACCAAATCTATTAAGTGATTATGTACAAAGAAAAAAATCTAAATAGACAACGAATGGCATTTATGCCAATGAAAGCAAATATTCCTCATTTAGATTTTCCTCGATTATCCGAAAACGATGCTTTCCTTTTTGCATTAGGAAGCTCATATCAAGCTGGCCAAATCATACTGTGCGGAGCATTTACACAATGGGCTTTATCACATAGAGTTAATTAGATTAGCTTGATAGTAATAAAAAATAATTTTGTTTTAGGGAACCCTGACTATCAGGTTTTGTGCCCAGAAATATATTAGATATAAAATATCGACATATTTTCACGTAACTGCGCAAGAATTCTCGACCGGCGTATTGTTAACCTCGAAGCGGCACGCCTACCACGATGTCATCGGCTTCAAGTTCGGTGTATTGAGAAGCTCCGGGGCATCGAGAATTACTCGTAGTGGAAGTTCATGATGTGCATGTGATTCTCGTGCATGAGGAACTTTGGGAGCATGTGGAGAAACATACCGAGAACAGTAATGAGAAAAAGCACTGGCTAAATTGGCCTTGAATGTACAGTCGACGACAATACCACATATGCCAAGTCATGACCACCAATGCCTGCACAACAACAATAGCTCCTGTAAATGTACTGAAATTAAAATTGTTGATAAACATACTTACCTTGGTCTCATTATCGATAGTAAATTTTCTTGGCAGCCACAAATTATACAGATATAGTCCGTCAAGAAAGTGAAAAAATTAAAAAGTGGCAACATCGTAGTGTCATCCCTTTTTTCTTAGATTGATTTGAAAGGTTGCCTGTCAAGAGCAACGTCGTTTGTTCTTTGTTAACTTGAAAACTGTTTACGAACGACTAAACCTGAGCCCAGGTGATATTTGGAATGTGGTTGAGACGGGACTTACAACAGTTCATGTGCCTAATAGAGTTATAGTTCGCCGGGGTATTAAAACTTAATAAAAATGACTTCGGCTGCAAGAGGCACTTTAGTGACAATTGCAGTAGCAATTTCAGCTCTCGGCAATATGGTTCCCCCGTTTTTTGTATTCCCAAGAGTTTACTTCAAGGACCATTTTCTTAAGGGGGTGGGTTCAGACGGTGACGCCAACCCGTCTGGGTGGATGAAAGAACAAAATTTTATAAAATACGCTAAGCATTTTGTGAAGCACGTTAAACCAAGTAAAGAAAAGCCTATTCTTCTGCTCTTGGACAACCACGACTCACATCTGTCTATCGAGGTACTCGATTATTTAAAAAACAATGGCGAAACAGTTTTGTCGTTCCCTCCTCATTGTAGCCACAAACTACAATCACTTGACAGAAGTGTTTACGGCCCACTCAAGAAATATTTCAATAAAAAGCCAGCGACAACTGGCGACAGCTAGTCACCCAGGAAAAACAATCACAATTTACGATATCCCGGAATTGTTAACAATGTTTTTAAAAACATCTTTACCAATGGCGGCTACATTCGACAATATACAGTCTGGATTCAGAGTCACCGGAATTTCACCGTTTAATGAAAATATATTTCCTGAGTCTGAATTTAGTGGAGCCTTTGTGACTGATAGGCCATTACCAGATGCACAAGATAACGCTACATCCTTTACTACTGGTAATGCGGTAGCAGGTCCATCAAATAATGCAGACCTTGGAAGTACAGTTCCTGTTCCTTCAACCTTCCCAACCAAATCCATCAGTTACTTTACCTGAACATGTAGAACTTCCATCAAATTCAAGCGGAGGTTCTGCTAATTTGATGCTTCCTATATCGCCAGAAATATCAAATTCATCTAGTACCGTTTGCGAATCACCATATATTCTTCATGAAGAACACGAACAAGATGAACCAGAAATGGAAAATATTCATCAGTCAGTTATTGATGCCCGTCCATTTAAAACACCACCACCAGAATTTAATCAAGATATACTTGGTAGCTCTGGCCGCTTATCTCATGAAGCTTAGAACTTTTGAGTCTTCAGTAGTCTTCAGTTCTAGGCAAATTCAAAAATATGTTAAGACAGAAATATTTTAATAAACTAAAAAATAAATTTCACTTAAGGAGGCAAATTATCCGGGTAATGTTTCTGGGGTAATGAAAGAGTTGGGGGATATCCTTCTTTTGACAACGGCCAGATCAACACAAAAGATTTATTTTCCGCTTACTCTTTTCTGTATGATGTGGGCGAAGAAAGGGTCTATTCAGTGGAGTTTCTCTGGTGCTCCAGTGATAAAGTATTACACTGACTTCTGCAGAATGAATAAATTGAAGTATAAAATGAGAAGTGGTTCTGATCCCCTCAAAACGTCAGAGGTTATATATTTTATGCTATGTTCGGTACTTATCTTGACAATTTGAATGTATTAGAAAAGATTACTACAAAGGGAAAATGGCATACTAGAAAGGAGGTAAATGCTGTATTTCAGAGGAGGTCAGAAAAGGATAAGATAATAATTACTCCCATAACATTCAACTATGTTTCCAAAATGGCACAGGCGTTATTGACCAAATCATTAGGCAATGTGGCCCCTATGTCCATAGGTAGGCCGTCATTTACAGGTTTTAGGAGGAGACTTTTACCCAATAATTTTTGACATATTTGACTACAGGTAAAAGCGCTTTGATTTTTACAAGTGAGCCCACACAATTACAATATGCCCTGAAGAAACTAAAAGATGAACTTTTGGGTGAGAAAGAAAAACTGACCAAGGGAGAGACCACTGAATGGGAGAGGAAAGCACCAAGTGGTGAATGGGAAAAGTGTAACTACGAGGTTTAAGAAGGAGAACTTTTCTTTTATGGAAATTAATTATAACTGACTTGTTACCCAAATATTTTACTTATGTAATTCTAATCAATTTGTATTTTTTGTAATGAACATTTTATGTAATTGTAAAACATTACCTAACATGTTCACAGATTTTAAAATAGGTGCGACTATAATAAACGCTTAATATCGTGTAGCCACAGATAATAAACACTCTCAAGAGATCTTGGACATAATCAACTATCAAAATATGAACATACCAAATCTATTAAGTGATTATGTACAAAGAAAAAAATCTAAATAGACAACGAATGGCATTTATGCCAATGAAAGCAAATATTCCTCATTTAGATTTTCCTCGATTATCCGAAAACGATGCTTTCCTTTTTGCATTAGGAAGCTCATATCAAGCTGGCCAAATCATACTGTGCGGAGCATTTACACAATGGGCTTTATCACATAGAGTTAATTAGATTAGCTTGATAGTAATAAAAAATAATTTTGTTTTAGGGAACCCTGACTATCAGGTTTTGTGCCCAGAAATATATTAGATATAAAATATCGACATATTTTCACGTAACTGCGCAAGAATTCTCGACCGGCGTATTGTTAACCTCGAAGCGGCACGCCTACCACGATGTCATCGGCTTCAAGTTCGGTGTATTGAGAAGCTCCGGGGCATCGAGAATTACTCGTAGTGGAAGTTCATGATGTGCATGTGATTCTCGTGCATGAGGAACTTTGGGAGCATGTGGAGAAACATACCGAGAACAGTAATGAGAAAAAGCACTGGCTAAATTGGCCTTGAATGTACAGTCGACGACAATACCACATATGCCAAGTCATGACCACCAATGCCTGCACAACAACAATAGCTCCTGTAAATGTACTGAAATTAAAATTGTTGATAAACATACTTACCTTGGTCTCATTATCGATAGTAAATTTTCTTGGCAGCCACAAATTATACAGATATAGTCCGTCAAGAAAGTGAAAAAATTAAAAAGTGGCAACATCGTAGTGTCATCCCTTTTTTCTTAGATTGATTTGAAAGGTTGCCTGTCAAGAGCAACGTCGTTTGTTCTTTGTTAACTTGAAAACTGTTTACGAACGACTAAACCTGAGCCCAGGTGATATTTGGAATGTGGTTGAGACGGGACTTACAACAGTTCATGTGCCTAATAGAGTTATAGTTCGCCGGGGTATTAAAACTTAATAAAAATGACTTCGGCTGCAAGAGGCACTTTAGTGACAATTGCAGTAGCAATTTCAGCTCTCGGCAATATGGTTCCCCCGTTTTTTGTATTCCCAAGAGTTTACTTCAAGGACCATTTTCTTAAGGGGGTGGGTTCAGACGGTGACGCCAACCCGTCTGGGTGGATGAAAGAACAAAATTTTATAAAATACGCTAAGCATTTTGTGAAGCACGTTAAACCAAGTAAAGAAAAGCCTATTCTTCTGCTCTTGGACAACCACGACTCACATCTGTCTATCGAGGTACTCGATTATTTAAAAAACAATGGCGAAACAGTTTTGTCGTTCCCTCCTCATTGTAGCCACAAACTACAATCACTTGACAGAAGTGTTTACGGCCCACTCAAGAAATATTTCAATAAAAAGCCAGCGACAACTGGCGACAGCTAGTCACCCAGGAAAAACAATCACAATTTACGATATCCCGGAATTGTTAACAATGTTTTTAAAAACATCTTTACCAATGGCGGCTACATTCGACAATATACAGTCTGGATTCAGAGTCACCGGAATTTCACCGTTTAATGAAAATATATTTCCTGAGTCTGAATTTAGTGGAGCCTTTGTGACTGATAGGCCATTACCAGATGCACAAGATAACGCTACATCCTTTACTACTGGTAATGCGGTAGCAGGTCCATCAAATAATGCAGACCTTGGAAGTACAGTTCCTGTTCCTTCAACCTTCCCAACCAAATCCATCAGTTACTTTACCTGAACATGTAGAACTTCCATCAAATTCAAGCGGAGGTTCTGCTAATTTGATGCTTCCTATATCGCCAGAAATATCAAATTCATCTAGTACCGTTTGCGAATCACCATATATTCTTCATGAAGAACACGAACAAGATGAACCAGAAATGGAAAATATTCATCAGTCAGTTATTGATGCCCGTCCATTTAAAACACCACCACCAGAATTTAATCAAGATATACTTGGTAGCTCTGGCCGCTTATCTCATGAAGCTTAGAACTTTTGAGTCTTCAGTAGTCTTCAGTTCTAGGCAAATTCAAAAATATGTTAAGACAGAAATATTTTAATAAACTAAAAAATAAATTTCACTTAAGGAGGCAAATTATCCGGGTAATGTTTCTGGGGTAATGAAAGAGTTGGGGGATATCCTTCTTTTGACAACGGCCAGATCAACACAAAAGATTTATTTTCCGCTTACTCTTTTCTGTATGATGTGGGCGAAGAAAGGGTCTATTCAGTGGAGTTTCTCTGGTGCTCCAGTGATAAAGTATTACACTGACTTCTGCAGAATGAATAAATTGAAGTATAAAATGAGAAGTGGTTCTGATCCCCTCAAAACGTCAGAGGTTATATATTTTATGCTATGTTCGGTACTTATCTTGACAATTTGAATGTATTAGAAAAGATTACTACAAAGGGAAAATGGCATACTAGAAAGGAGGTAAATGCTGTATTTCAGAGGAGGTCAGAAAAGGATAAGATAATAATTACTCCCATAACATTCAACTATGTTTCCAAAATGGCACAGGCGTTATTGACCAAATCATTAGGCAATGTGGCCCCTATGTCCATAGGTAGGCCGTCATTTACAGGTTTTAGGAGGAGACTTTTACCCAATAATTTTTGACATATTTGACTACAGGTAAAAGCGCTTTGATTTTTACAAGTGAGCCCACACAATTACAATATGCCCTGAAGAAACTAAAAGATGAACTTTTGGGTGAGAAAGAAAAACTGACCAAGGGAGAGACCACTGAATGGGAGAGGAAAGCACCAAGTGGTGAATGGGAAAAGTGTAACTACGAGGTTTAAGAAGGAGAACTTTTCTTTTATGGAAATTAATTATAACTGACTTGTTACCCAAATATTTTACTTATGTAATTCTAATCAATTTGTATTTTTTGTAATGAACATTTTATGTAATTGTAAAACATTACCTAACATGTTCACAGATTTTAAAATAGGTGCGACTATAATAAACGCTTAATATCGTGTAGCCACAGATAATAAACACTCTCAAGAGATCTTGGACATAATCAACTATCAAAATATGAACATACCAAATCTATTAAGTGATTATGTACAAAGAAAAAAATCTAAATAGACAACGAATGGCATTTATGCCAATGAAAGCAAATATTCCTCATTTAGATTTTCCTCGATTATCCGAAAACGATGCTTTCCTTTTTGCATTAGGAAGCTCATATCAAGCTGGCCAAATCATACTGTGCGGAGCATTTACACAATGGGCTTTATCACATAGAGTTAATTAGATTAGCTTGATAGTAATAAAAAATAATTTTGTTTTAGGGAACCCTGACTATCAGGTTTTGTGCCCAGAAATATATTAGATATAAAATATCGACATATTTTCACGTAACTGCGCAAGAATTCTCGACCGGCGTATTGTTAACCTCGAAGCGGCACGCCTACCACGATGTCATCGGCTTCAAGTTCGGTGTATTGAGAAGCTCCGGGGCATCGAGAATTACTCGTAGTGGAAGTTCATGATGTGCATGTGATTCTCGTGCATGAGGAACTTTGGGAGCATGTGGAGAAACATACCGAGAACAGTAATGAGAAAAAGCACTGGCTAAATTGGCCTTGAATGTACAGTCGACGACAATACCACATATGCCAAGTCATGACCACCAATGCCTGCACAACAACAATAGCTCCTGTAAATGTACTGAAATTAAAATTGTTGATAAACATACTTACCTTGGTCTCATTATCGATAGTAAATTTTCTTGGCAGCCACAAATTATACAGATATAGTCCGTCAAGAAAGTGAAAAAATTAAAAAGTGGCAACATCGTAGTGTCATCCCTTTTTTCTTAGATTGATTTGAAAGGTTGCCTGTCAAGAGCAACGTCGTTTGTTCTTTGTTAACTTGAAAACTGTTTACGAACGACTAAACCTGAGCCCAGGTGATATTTGGAATGTGGTTGAGACGGGACTTACAACAGTTCATGTGCCTAATAGAGTTATAGTTCGCCGGGGTATTAAAACTTAATAAAAATGACTTCGGCTGCAAGAGGCACTTTAGTGACAATTGCAGTAGCAATTTCAGCTCTCGGCAATATGGTTCCCCCGTTTTTTGTATTCCCAAGAGTTTACTTCAAGGACCATTTTCTTAAGGGGGTGGGTTCAGACGGTGACGCCAACCCGTCTGGGTGGATGAAAGAACAAAATTTTATAAAATACGCTAAGCATTTTGTGAAGCACGTTAAACCAAGTAAAGAAAAGCCTATTCTTCTGCTCTTGGACAACCACGACTCACATCTGTCTATCGAGGTACTCGATTATTTAAAAAACAATGGCGAAACAGTTTTGTCGTTCCCTCCTCATTGTAGCCACAAACTACAATCACTTGACAGAAGTGTTTACGGCCCACTCAAGAAATATTTCAATAAAAAGCCAGCGACAACTGGCGACAGCTAGTCACCCAGGAAAAACAATCACAATTTACGATATCCCGGAATTGTTAACAATGTTTTTAAAAACATCTTTACCAATGGCGGCTACATTCGACAATATACAGTCTGGATTCAGAGTCACCGGAATTTCACCGTTTAATGAAAATATATTTCCTGAGTCTGAATTTAGTGGAGCCTTTGTGACTGATAGGCCATTACCAGATGCACAAGATAACGCTACATCCTTTACTACTGGTAATGCGGTAGCAGGTCCATCAAATAATGCAGACCTTGGAAGTACAGTTCCTGTTCCTTCAACCTTCCCAACCAAATCCATCAGTTACTTTACCTGAACATGTAGAACTTCCATCAAATTCAAGCGGAGGTTCTGCTAATTTGATGCTTCCTATATCGCCAGAAATATCAAATTCATCTAGTACCGTTTGCGAATCACCATATATTCTTCATGAAGAACACGAACAAGATGAACCAGAAATGGAAAATATTCATCAGTCAGTTATTGATGCCCGTCCATTTAAAACACCACCACCAGAATTTAATCAAGATATACTTGGTAGCTCTGGCCGCTTATCTCATGAAGCTTAGAACTTTTGAGTCTTCAGTAGTCTTCAGTTCTAGGCAAATTCAAAAATATGTTAAGACAGAAATATTTTAATAAACTAAAAAATAAATTTCACTTAAGGAGGCAAATTATCCGGGTAATGTTTCTGGGGTAATGAAAGAGTTGGGGGATATCCTTCTTTTGACAACGGCCAGATCAACACAAAAGATTTATTTTCCGCTTACTCTTTTCTGTATGATGTGGGCGAAGAAAGGGTCTATTCAGTGGAGTTTCTCTGGTGCTCCAGTGATAAAGTATTACACTGACTTCTGCAGAATGAATAAATTGAAGTATAAAATGAGAAGTGGTTCTGATCCCCTCAAAACGTCAGAGGTTATATATTTTATGCTATGTTCGGTACTTATCTTGACAATTTGAATGTATTAGAAAAGATTACTACAAAGGGAAAATGGCATACTAGAAAGGAGGTAAATGCTGTATTTCAGAGGAGGTCAGAAAAGGATAAGATAATAATTACTCCCATAACATTCAACTATGTTTCCAAAATGGCACAGGCGTTATTGACCAAATCATTAGGCAATGTGGCCCCTATGTCCATAGGTAGGCCGTCATTTACAGGTTTTAGGAGGAGACTTTTACCCAATAATTTTTGACATATTTGACTACAGGTAAAAGCGCTTTGATTTTTACAAGTGAGCCCACACAATTACAATATGCCCTGAAGAAACTAAAAGATGAACTTTTGGGTGAGAAAGAAAAACTGACCAAGGGAGAGACCACTGAATGGGAGAGGAAAGCACCAAGTGGTGAATGGGAAAAGTGTAACTACGAGGTTTAAGAAGGAGAACTTTTCTTTTATGGAAATTAATTATAACTGACTTGTTACCCAAATATTTTACTTATGTAATTCTAATCAATTTGTATTTTTTGTAATGAACATTTTATGTAATTGTAAAACATTACCTAACATGTTCACAGATTTTAAAATAGGTGCGACTATAATAAACGCTTAATATCGTGTAGCCACAGATAATAAACACTCTCAAGAGATCTTGGACATAATCAACTATCAAAATATGAACATACCAAATCTATTAAGTGATTATGTACAAAGAAAAAAATCTAAATAGACAACGAATGGCATTTATGCCAATGAAAGCAAATATTCCTCATTTAGATTTTCCTCGATTATCCGAAAACGATGCTTTCCTTTTTGCATTAGGAAGCTCATATCAAGCTGGCCAAATCATACTGTGCGGAGCATTTACACAATGGGCTTTATCACATAGAGTTAATTAGATTAGCTTGATAGTAATAAAAAATAATTTTGTTTTAGGGAACCCTGACTATCAGGTTTTGTGCCCAGAAATATATTAGATATAAAATATCGACATATTTTCACGTAACTGCGCAAGAATTCTCGACCGGCGTATTGTTAACCTCGAAGCGGCACGCCTACCACGATGTCATCGGCTTCAAGTTCGGTGTATTGAGAAGCTCCGGGGCATCGAGAATTACTCGTAGTGGAAGTTCATGATGTGCATGTGATTCTCGTGCATGAGGAACTTTGGGAGCATGTGGAGAAACATACCGAGAACAGTAATGAGAAAAAGCACTGGCTAAATTGGCCTTGAATGTACAGTCGACGACAATACCACATATGCCAAGTCATGACCACCAATGCCTGCACAACAACAATAGCTCCTGTAAATGTACTGAAATTAAAATTGTTGATAAACATACTTACCTTGGTCTCATTATCGATAGTAAATTTTCTTGGCAGCCACAAATTATACAGATATAGTCCGTCAAGAAAGTGAAAAAATTAAAAAGTGGCAACATCGTAGTGTCATCCCTTTTTTCTTAGATTGATTTGAAAGGTTGCCTGTCAAGAGCAACGTCGTTTGTTCTTTGTTAACTTGAAAACTGTTTACGAACGACTAAACCTGAGCCCAGGTGATATTTGGAATGTGGTTGAGACGGGACTTACAACAGTTCATGTGCCTAATAGAGTTATAGTTCGCCGGGGTATTAAAACTTAATAAAAATGACTTCGGCTGCAAGAGGCACTTTAGTGACAATTGCAGTAGCAATTTCAGCTCTCGGCAATATGGTTCCCCCGTTTTTTGTATTCCCAAGAGTTTACTTCAAGGACCATTTTCTTAAGGGGGTGGGTTCAGACGGTGACGCCAACCCGTCTGGGTGGATGAAAGAACAAAATTTTATAAAATACGCTAAGCATTTTGTGAAGCACGTTAAACCAAGTAAAGAAAAGCCTATTCTTCTGCTCTTGGACAACCACGACTCACATCTGTCTATCGAGGTACTCGATTATTTAAAAAACAATGGCGAAACAGTTTTGTCGTTCCCTCCTCATTGTAGCCACAAACTACAATCACTTGACAGAAGTGTTTACGGCCCACTCAAGAAATATTTCAATAAAAAGCCAGCGACAACTGGCGACAGCTAGTCACCCAGGAAAAACAATCACAATTTACGATATCCCGGAATTGTTAACAATGTTTTTAAAAACATCTTTACCAATGGCGGCTACATTCGACAATATACAGTCTGGATTCAGAGTCACCGGAATTTCACCGTTTAATGAAAATATATTTCCTGAGTCTGAATTTAGTGGAGCCTTTGTGACTGATAGGCCATTACCAGATGCACAAGATAACGCTACATCCTTTACTACTGGTAATGCGGTAGCAGGTCCATCAAATAATGCAGACCTTGGAAGTACAGTTCCTGTTCCTTCAACCTTCCCAACCAAATCCATCAGTTACTTTACCTGAACATGTAGAACTTCCATCAAATTCAAGCGGAGGTTCTGCTAATTTGATGCTTCCTATATCGCCAGAAATATCAAATTCATCTAGTACCGTTTGCGAATCACCATATATTCTTCATGAAGAACACGAACAAGATGAACCAGAAATGGAAAATATTCATCAGTCAGTTATTGATGCCCGTCCATTTAAAACACCACCACCAGAATTTAATCAAGATATACTTGGTAGCTCTGGCCGCTTATCTCATGAAGCTTAGAACTTTTGAGTCTTCAGTAGTCTTCAGTTCTACTGAAGACTCAAATGAAAGGTTGGCAACTTTATTAAAGTATCTAGGACAACTCTAGAAAAGTGGATTAATCAAGTTAGAGAACTACTTACTGAGCAT
Organism: Aricia agestis; assembly: GCF_905147365.1. Taxonomy (NCBI): domain Eukaryota; kingdom Metazoa; phylum Arthropoda; class Insecta; order Lepidoptera; family Lycaenidae; genus Aricia; species Aricia agestis. The sequence continues at coordinate 19,369,397 of NC_056408.1, read as the reverse complement.
TTTGTACCCAGAAATTTTGGTTTCAACCACCAGAACAAACAGCGATTGATGCAAAGAAATCTCGCAATACCTAAGTATTTATTTGGAAGTTTTGAGGGAGTTGACACCCCAATAGCAATAATTTTTGATGGAACATACTGTTATATCGAAAAGAGTTCCAATTACTAATACCAAAAAAACATACAGCCTGCATAAGTACAGGAATCTTATGAAACGATTCATAATGGTATGTTCGGATGGGTATATCATAGATGTTTTGGGTCCATACCCTTACGTGCCTGCTTCATTGGAGGAGGAGGAAACGCAAATATCAACTATTGAGGCAAATAAATCAAGAGCAATCACCATATGTCGTTGGGTGGTTGAGGTTGTGATTGGCAGATTCAAAAGAGATTTGAAATTGTTACGGCAAAACTATTGTAACATAGCCAGTAAAAGTTTCATGAAAGATTTTGAAGTGGCTGCTTTTCTTTTATATGAGTTTCACCCACCAATATTTGATTGTGAAGATGCTCAGGAAATAATAAAAGAAATAGAAAGGCACATGAATACAGAAAATCAGTTAGCCTATTATAATTATTGTAATTAATAAATGATAATAATTATAATAGGCGTCGAGCTAATTTTGAAACAATAACTGTACATATAATGATAATTTAAACGATTTTCCCCAGCTTTCTGAAAGCGAACTTATATTAAATTTCGTTAGGTATATACCAAATTAAGCAGGCACGACCATATTACGGATAACATATGAGACAAAATGACTGTTTTGTAGACAGGCTGAAGGTTTATCTGTGGCTAGAGCCAGGCGTGAGTAGAGAAGAAGTAAATAACTTCTATGATCTTTTGATCGAAGTCTTGACTGAAAATGATCTGTTGGACAAACCAGAAAGATTATACAATATGGATGAATTCAGAATCCAATTGAATAATAAACCCGAACAAGTCATAGCGAAAAAAGGTGCCAAAGTCGTCAATTAAGTCACATCTGCCGAGAAAGGTGAAACAATGACAATCGTTGGCTGTTGCAATGCAATTGGTAATTTTCTTCCACCAGTTCTTATAATTAACTTCCACCGGTTCTTACAATAACAAACCTCAATTTCAAGATGGTCTTCCAATAGGCTCAAAAGTATATATTATGAATAAAAAATCGGCATATATAAATGCTTCGCTTTTCGATAAATAGCTAAAAGAACATTTCATTCCTCTGAAGCCGCATGGTAAAATTCTGCTTATTTTAGACGGTCACTAATCACACTCAAGTGCAGCAAATATGCTGCAAGCTGCTGCAGATAACGACATAATTTTATTGTGTTTACCTAGTCACACAACTTCAGCTTTACAACCTTTAGACAGATCAGTATTTGGGCCATTTAAAACTTCAATTAGGAAACTAATCAATTTATGCCCCTTAATCAAAATAAAAAGATCAGCTGTTACCACGCAGGAAAGCTTATAGGCAATGCTTGGATTCGCGCTGCTACTCCTGTAAATGCTCTTGCTGGCTTTAGAGGTAGCGGTATTTATCCAGCTGATCGAAATGCTTTGCCAGATACTACATTCTTGATGTCAGATACTGCACTGGATAGCGAAAATCCTGGCACTTCTCGTGCACCTCATCAAGTTGATCGAACGTCAACAACCCAGGCTCAAACATATTATTCGTAAGATTGCCAACCAGAGCTTGTCAATGCCTCGGAAAGTATTGTATCTCGTGTACCTATTGAACAAAGAACAGAAACCTCTCTACCTTAGACTTCTACTTTTGTAGTTTGTCAAATAGAGCTGGACAATCAAATGGAAAATATTTCCGAATATGAACCAAATAAGACACCACCAAATCTAATACAGATTCAAATGGACAGAGATTCTCCTAGTCTCTTGATAGATTCCGAGATTTTAGAAGATATTAGTATTTTTGAAAAGGGTGAATCTATAATTGCAGAAATTTTAAGCAATATAGAATCAGAAACACCTTCGAAAATTCTAATAGAAGCATCACCTATACCAAGAATTCCTTTGACTATGTCTAAGAGGGCGAAACAGCAGATATTTTGAATTCAAAAAGAGAATATAAAACAAAAAAAGATATGGCTGAAAGAAAAGAAAAAGAATTAAAAACTAAGTTAGACAAGAAAAACAAGACTGAAACTACCAAAGAAAAAAGAGAACTTAAGAAATCAAAGAACGACAACAAAAAAAACAAAAACATTTTTTTAGTGAGAACGATGATAATGACCTAGCTGATGTATGTGATAAAGAAAATGATAATTATTTAAAGTTAACCAGAGCCGCAAAAAACTAAAACGGCGAATTATTGACAGTTCAAACAGTGAAGATGAAGACAATTCATCTCACTATAAGGAAAAGAAAACTAAAGGTTTGCCGGTAAAGAGCGGTAAGAGAGATATTAAGTCTAAAGAAACAAATAAAGATAACTGCATAAAATGTTTTGAAAACTATCTATGTGAACTATCGACGACCTCAAGCTATTGCCGTTCGGCAAGAAACGGTGTAGGCCTGTACCACCTCAAAGACTTGGAAGAGCACTTCACCTACCAAGAAATGCAGCCGACCATCCTCATAGGCCAGGACAACTGGCACCTCCTAGTGGCATCGGAACTTCGAAGAGGCGAACGTCGCCAACCCGCAGCATCCAAGACACCTCTGGGCTGGGTCCTCCACGGCACCGACTCGCGCACCATCGGACACCAGGTTCACTTCGTAAACCACATGTAGTGCTAGCACGGCGACCAGCGGAATTGCGAAAGTATGGACAAACTGTGGAAATAAACCTAAGGTGCCTTTCCGATCTTTTTTCGTTCCGAAAAATTCAATTAAAATGCCACTTTATGACAGACTATAGTCACAAACTGTAGAGATAAACTTAAGGTGCCGTTCCGATCTTTTTTAGTTCCGAATAATTCAATTATGACCACTTTATGACAGACTATAGTTCTAAAAATTCAAATAATATCCTACTTTATGACATATACTACAGTGTGTCATAAAGTGGCATTTTAATTGAATTTTTCGGAACGAAAAAAGATCGGAACGGCACCTTAGGTTTATTTCCACAGTTTGTCCATACTTTTGCATTTCCGCTGGTCGCCGTGCTAACACTACTGGTGGACGATAGAATGGACGACATGCTGAGGCAACACTTCTCCATCGAGTCCATGTGCATAGAAGAGAAGAAGCCGCAGTCCGATCCAGAGGAAAGAGCCCTCGACATCCTAAATAGAACCACGCAAAAGGTCGGGGGCCGGTTCGAATCAGGAATGCTCTGGAAGAAAGAGCACTGCGTGATGCCGAACAATTACGACAGCGCGTTGAGAAGGCTGCACAGCACCGACAAGCGCATCGATAAGGATCCGGAGCTGAAAAAGAAGTACGCGGAACTCATGGCGGCCCTAATAGAACAGGGGTACGCCGAAAAGGCGCCGACACAGAAAACGCCGGGAAAAACCGTGGTACCTGCCACACTTTCCCGTGCTTAATCCGAGGAAACCGGGGAAAGTCCGGATAGTTCACGATGCTGCAGCGAAGACGAAGGGAGTCGCCCTAAATGACTACCTTCTCACCGGGCCAGATTTGCTGCAGCCGCTCCCCGGGACACTGATAAGATTTCGACAACATCGCGTGGCGGTAACGGCTGACATAGCGGAAATGTTTATACGCATCGGCATCAAAGAGGACAGAGACGCGCTGAGGTACCTCTGTTACTTACCTCTGTTAACTTTCATAAAGACGACATTGTCTTGGCTGTCAGTGACATATTCCGGCAACTCAAAGTGTGAAGCAGAGTCGAACACCTGAAAAATAAGATAATTTTTTATTATGGTTGGATTATATCAGATTGTTAATTTTTCTTTGTTCTCCACATTCTCCTACACTGAATAAAATCACTCAAATGAACCGTCTCACAACCATCGTTATTATCAGGAAAAGAAAAGTATGAAAGAGAATACTACCACGTAGACCAATACATTTATACAAGGTGTAACAAAACTAAGTGATAGGTGATACCTAAGGGTGTGTATATGTTCCTTATGTATAGCCATAAGTGTTAGATTGTTTTAGCTATGAGTATTAGATTGTTTTGTTTTATATTAATTTAAGGTTGCCTGGAAGAAACCGCTTTCAGCGGTCAGACCGCCTGTTTGTACAGGTTCATATATTATTTTAAATTGTAATTTAGTTTCTAATTTTTGTACAAATAAAGCATTTTCTATCTATCTATCTATAGTAGAGTTCACTATGAAAGTAGCAGACCTGAATGATCAAAATTCTTTTTGTGGTTTGTATCAATGGCAAGTGCCCGTCATGAATTTTTACATTCAAAGATGAAAAAAAGTTACTGTTTCAGCGCTGCTACTTACACAGCGAATTCTATATAGGGGACCCATGTGTATGGGTACAAAACCAAGCGATAATTATACTTTAGGGTGTGTACCCTAAAGTATAATTATCGCTTGGTTTTGTTACCCCCTGCATAACTATTATCCTATTCACTTACATATTCAACTTCATTAACAGGACTCTTATCTCTTGTTACTAAGGCCAGCACCCTCTCATCATATTTAGTCCAAGGACGTTAGGCACTGGCTGGGTTGCCTGTATCCGGATCAGTAACAGTTTTATTGCACATAAAGGCGTTTTTCTTTGTCTTTGACTTAAGATCTGCCCATACCTGTAAAGAATAAATTTTATAAATATTTTAATTTAGTTTTGTGTCGTCGGATTGGTCTTTAGGAGATTATCTTACCATTTGCTATCATGTGTGATCCATACTATACTGGGCATTTATTAGTACCGTATGTGAATTGACTGTCGCAATTCTGGCCGAAATTCATTTTTCACGCGGGAACGGGACTACTATGGTAAATCAACGACTAAAAGTAATTAGATTGTGATTGGTCACTGACCTCCATTATACAAGTATACACTAGACTTATGATACCCACCTGCTTTTTGTGCCTATTTGAAGTGGAATCAGCGCCCCCAATGCGGGGGAAGAGAACTAAATCTTACGTAATTTGCAAATGGCCGCATAATCGTTATTGGTTGTCATCACTAGTATTAGTTCCATGTACTCTCACTTCCGCTGTCATCGCAATATGGTGACTTTCAAACGTCATTTTTACGTCAGATTTAGTTCTCTTCCCCCGCACGGGATTCCGCTTCAAATAGGCACAAAAAATAGTTGTAATTTCATAGGGTATCATAAGAGCGCCTTCACATTACGTCGCAAGCAGTGCGGCAGCCGCAGTGCTTGCGACGTAATGTGAAGGCAGCCTAAGTCCAGCGTACTTGTATAATGGAGGTCAGTGTGATTGGTAGATTACAATCACATGGGGACACACTAATAACCTTTGATCCCACTGCTTGATCCTGCAAGATGCATACATCCAGTTTTTAGGATTTAATGTAAGTATTCTCGAGAATGTATTGAATGTCATTGTCAAGCTTGTTATTCAATTAGCATGTTAATTACCTTAAAATTAATAACAGATGTAGGTATCTGTATCTGTTAATAATTTTAAGAATTCTTGGAAAAGTCGCAATCAGTGGGTGGGGTCAATCAAGCAGTGGGATCCTATACTATAAGTAGCTAATGTATGTTTTTGGTAGATTATTATTAATGATTTTATTCACATACATGTCAGGAGTTCCTCCTCAAGATTTTTTTGCAGAGTGATATTGTAATATTTAGGTATTTATACTTAACTTTCTCCACTTATCTTTTGTTTTAGTGCCACCACCTGCAACTGAATTCAACTGTTCAGTCAATTCAGTCCATAAGAAATCTGCTCTTATTCTTTTATCCGTGCTCCCCATGGGCCTACTGAAGTCACCATGGCTGAAAAATAAAAATATTATTTCCGACTATTAATTGGATGTAGAGTTGCCATCCGTCCGGATTTCCCCGGATTTGTCCTAGTTTAAGGGCTTCCAGGGTGCGTCCGGCCCGGTTTTTGAAAAGTGTCTGGGTGAAATCCGGACACTTTTGCTGAGAGAAATCCAACTTTTTAACCAGGCAGTAATTAACGAAAGATAAAAACTCGCTAAGCATACACACGGTTTCTAGCACGGACTTGAGTTACTCAGATTTTTACAAATTCTTGTTGGAATTTGGCAAGACATTATCGTAAATACTGTTTAAGAGGTGTCCGGGGAAATAACCACATTTCGGCCAAATGTCCGGGAATTTTGTCGGGCCTGACCGGCGAAGGGAATTTGGGTGATGGCAACCCTAATTGGATGCAATAGGGTTTTGCCCATTACATTTAATTCCATGAATTAAATGTAATGGGCACATGAGTTAGTAGTTTTGTCATGAACAAAAGCATAATTATGTTACTGTAGACAGCTAATTGTAATTGAAACTGAATCTAATAAAGAAATGATAGCTCCCATACATTAGAAGTGTACTGGAACTTACATTTATTCTGCTGTGCTTAGATTCTTTTATTTTAAACCAATGTTTAAGTGCTATACTGGGGTGCTCGTAAGCACTTAAAAGTTTATCAATTATAGTCCTTTAGGCATGGAAATATGGCATGGAAATATGGCATTATAGGCTGATATGATGATAATGATGAGGCATGGAAAGGCAATAGCGTGTAAATAGCTAAATTGCCTGCGGGATAATACAAAGTTCTCAAAATAAAAAACACTCCGGAATCCGTATCATGCCCGACTAACCTGTTCCATAGTCAGCAGGGGTGCTCATCAGGCAATTGCAGTAGCAGCAAGCCCGTTGGATCTTGTAGGAGCAAGATGATTGTCTTCTATAGCGCGTGGTCCGCTCCGGAGCGTAGCTGAAGTACTCTTGAATTTTGATGCACTTTGGTCGGCCGATCACACAAAAGGTTCACAGCGATTATATTGAAAAACCAAAAGAGAAAGAAACTTGAAATTCCAGCTGGATTAAGCCTTTTCAAGGAAAAATTATCAGAACAAAATTTTCTCGAATGCCATCAAAGGCTCAAAGCCGATCCGCGGCAAAAAGCGGCCGCCGGCCAGCAAACACTTGTCATCTGTCAAGTGTCAAAGATATGTGTTCTTCGTCTTCTTCCGACAGTGGTGAATTGCCATATTATGTTAATACCGTAACTTGTTTTTACCATGGCCACGCGAGCTATATTATCTTTTCCGAGGAATATTTCAACGATAATACCAAGGGGCCAAGTTAAAGGGGCACAATCATCCAGCCCTACAAGAACAACAGTCCCGACCTTAACAGGATTCTCAGGAGTAGCCCATTTCTGTCTCACTTGCAATGTGTGCAGATATTCCATACGCCATTTTTTCCAGAAGGATTGAATCATCTGATCTAATAACCTTTTACGTTGAACAAGATTAGAATCAAAAACATATTCCGACGCGGGCAAATATTGCAATGGAGTAGACATCAGAAAATGTGCTGGAGTGATCACTTCTGGATGAGGGTTCGAGGACACAACATTCAAAGGTCGTGAATTCAGGACGCACTCTATCTGAATAAGGACCGTCTGTTCTTCATAAGTCAGGAGTTGATTTCCTATGACCCTATGTAATGCGTTTTCATACTTTTTATATTAGATTCCCACATTGACCGGAAATGTGGAGCACGTGGTGGGATCATCTTCCATTCAATACGGCGACTAACCAATTCCGGCTCTAAAGCCTTATTAAATTCTTCTAATAGCGCTTTCGCTCCTACGAAATTTGTGCCGTTATCTGAATAAAGACAAGAAACGGGACCGCGACGAGCTATAAAGCGTTTAAAGGCAGCTAAATAAGTATCTGAAGTTAAATCTGACACCAGTTCGATATGAATTGCCTTAGTGACAAGACATACGAAGAGGCAGACATAAGCCTTTTGAGCATGATGTCCACGACAAGTGTCTCTAGGGTTATCTGTTCCGGCTATATGAAAGAAATATTGTGATGCTGAATTCTCTTGACATTGTGACACTCGATTACTCACAAACACTGACCAGCAATGCGGAGAAGAATGAATCCAGGATAACGCAATCGTTGAATCGGAAAATGCATAAATATCAGAGATGTGAACCCGATCGAGGTATGTGTCACGAACAGTCTTCACCAGCTTGGACATCAACAGCGCAGCACATAATTCCAGTCTGGCAAGAGTCGTTACCTTAGTAGGTGAGACCTTGGATTTAGCACATAAGAGTCTAACTGAAATATCGTCTCCCTCTGTGATGTGTAAATATACCACACAACCATAGCCGTGCATACTGGCATCACAAAAAGCCACAATTCTGACAATACAATCCTTGGAGACACCTACATGTCTTGAAATCTTAGCACATGAAAGCAGAGGCAGTTCCTGTGTTAGAACCACAAACCGTCTTATGATATCTTCAGGAGGGGTATCATCCCACCCAACATTTCTCAGCCATAACTCCTTAATCAGGAGTTTGGCATAAAGAATCACCGGAGCAAAACATCAAATAAGCGGGCAACGACAGATAATATATTACGTTTGGTGCATCGGTCACCAACCGGAGAAGTAGTAAAATAGAAAACATCCTTTACTGGTTCCCATGCAAGTCCTAAAACTTTAGAAACAGTCTATCCACCATCAGAGAACTCCACCGAGCTACGATGAGAGTCCGGAAGACTATCCAATAAAGTTAATGAATTACTTTTCCACTTAACTAAATCGAAGTTTCCTGCTTTGAACAACAATATTAATTCTTGCGCCAAAGCAGTTGCAGAACCTACATCTGGAACTGAATGAACTAAGTCGTCCATATATAGCCTAGACTGAGCAACCTCAGCAGCGTCTGAATAATAAGACTTCATATCCGAGGCCAGTTGACGCACAGTGCGCATAGCCAGAAAAGGACTCGATTTCAAGCCAAATGGAACACAATTAAACTGAAAAGTGCGAATAGATTCTTTTTCATCGAAACGAAATAAAATATTTACGATGATGTTCAGGAACTCCAATCCGTAAGTACATTTGCTTGATATTAGCTGTAATAGCTATGGGAAAAAGTCGGAAATGTAATAATAATAAAAACAAGTCTGCCTGCAGGTTAGGTCCAGTATGTAAAATATCATTTAATGACAATCCGCTATGTGTCTTAGCACTTGCATCCAGTACAATGCGAGGCAAAGGTTTGTCCGGGCGAACAACAGCATGATGTGGATAATATCCACCATCAACAATGTCAGAATCTAAAACTTCAGAAAGAAAACCGTTGTCTATGTATTCTTCAATCACCTTCCTATAATTCTCCCGTAGAGTAGGTACTTGCTTGAATTTCCTCTCTAGGGCAAGCAATCTACGATGAGCCATAGAGCGGGAATTTCCTAACTCCTCCGGACACCTACAGAAGGGCAAAGCAACCGAATATCTACCAGTCTCCAAATCTCGAGTAACCGAGGATGTATCCTCCGGACTGAGAAATTGTCTAGGAGAGATTTCTTCCAATTCCCAGAACTTTTGTACCAAGTCATTGAGACCTAAAGCTGTAAAAGAGCTATGAGATGGAATTACTCCAGTAATAACAGTACTAGGGAAATCACCCATAAGTACATAGCCGAAAGCAGTCATAACTGCAGGAGGTGCTTGAGAGCCAGAATCAATCCTACTTCCTAAATAAACATATGGAAATAGCTGAGCTCCCAACAAAAGATTAACGTTGCCAGGGATGTTCCATGGCAGATCAGCTAAAGGTATGTTATTTAAATAAGACATATCACACTTCTCTATAAAATGAGAAGGCAATTGGTCGGTGATACAATCCACCACCAAAGCTTGTATAACATATCTATTATTTGGATACACTCGTGATTGTATCTCGACACTCACATATCCAAGGATCTTTCGAGAAGTTAAACCAATTCCTTTCACACAAGAATTATTCAATGGAATGATAACTAAGTTGAGTAATTTACAACATTCTAATGTTATCAAATTCTTTTGTGAACCATTGTCCAATTTTTATTATTATTATTGCAATTTGCATATATTATGTACTTGGGCTATAGCGCGCAATATACTAGAGCTCAGCTTCGAATTAACATTAATCGGCAAACTTGCATTTTCAGAAAGAGGTTTAACCGAAGAATCATTAATATTACTTACAGAGCAGGACGTGTCAACTAAATTATTATTTAAACTGCTACTATCATTTGACTGTATCTGAACTGTATGAGCATGTGTCTTACTAATTTTATTTTCAAAATGTAACATTGTATGATGTTTTTTCCCACATATACCGCAGACAGATGAAGAGCTACAGCCTGAGAGAGTATGTGACATACTCAAACAATTCACACAACCATGTTTTGACTTCACAACTTCAAATTTAATTTGCAGTGTACTCAAAGATTTAAACTGGGCACATTCATATAAATTTTGTGATTTGCTCCATTATAATATCCACAAACCGAGGCAATAGAAGTAACTGTGTTATATTTTTTTGTTATAAAATCTTTATTTGTGTTAGAGCGGGTGGACAATACTGAATTTTTACTAGATTTATTTGTACTACTAACTGAATGCGAGCTAGGCAAACTAACATTATGGTTAGTGGGAGACCTCCCCAAGACCTTCACTTGATCCCGTACAAACGAAATTAAATCATTGTAAGAAGGTATATCTTTACTCCGCACTGACAGCTCAAAGGATTGAGCAGTCTGAGTATCAAGTTTCCTCAAAGCACAATGTAACAAAATAATGCTAATAATAGTTTCTATAATAACATACTATGGGGTTGTAGAACGAATGAGCAGATCAGTAGATATCATGATGAGTGTCACAGTAAGTTGAGAGATATTCATTTTCCTCAGTTATTTGTATTTTGTGGTGATAAACATTGCACATTAAGTGAACATAAGCATAATATTGTTACAATACTTTCTAACGCTGCGGCAAAATCAAACAAAGCCCGTAGACATAAAAAGCGTCTCATTGGATGGAACACTCATGTAAAGGCGGCACACCGAGAAGCACGGTCGAAGTATGAAGAGTGGCTGTTACACAATAAACCTTCTTCAGGACATATATGGACTGAAATGTGTAACAGTCACAAAATATTTAAAAGTAGTGGTTGTGCACTTAATTTTGTTATAATTTAATATATTATATTTCCTTAATAATTAAATAATAAGTTCTCAAATTACACTCTGGATTTGTGTTGTGTTTGATTTCCACTGTTGGGATGTAGCTCAGTTTGGGAGTTTCTGTTCATTAACCGTTGGATGAACCTTTAACATAATATGGCAATTCACCACTGTCGGAAGAAGACGAAGAATACATATCTTTGACACTTGACAGATGACAAGTGTTTGCTGGCACCCTTTTTGCCGCGGACCGGGCTTGATGGCATACGAGAAAATTTTGTTCTGATAATTTTTCCTTGAAAAGGCTTAATCCAGCTGGAATTTCAAGTTTCTTTCCCTTTTGGTTTTTCAATATAATCGCTGTGAACTTTTTGTGTGGTCGGCCGACCAAAGTGCATCAAAATTCAAGAGTACTTCAGCTACGCTTCGGAGCGGACCACGTGCTTGAGAAGACAAGCATCCTGCCCCTACAAGATCCAACGGGCTTGCTACTACTGCAATTGCCTGAGGAGCACCCCTGCTGACTATGGAACGGGTGAGTCGGGCATGATACGGGTTCGGAGTGTTTTTTTTTTGAGAACTTTTACTATCCCGCAGGCAATCTAGCTATTACACGCATTTTGCCTGTCCAAGTAGGTTAAAATGGTGTCAGAAACATCAACTTGAAATATTTTTTTATTTTTTTTTATGAAATAAGGGGGCAAACGAGCGAACGGGTCACCTGATGGAAAGCAACATCCGTCGCCCATGGACACTCGCAATATCAGAAGAGCTGCAAGTGCGTTGCCGGCCTTTTAAGAGGGAATAAGGTAATAGGAGAGGGAAGGGAAGGGAATAGGGGAGGACAGGGAAGGGAATAGGGTAGGGGATTGGGCCTCCGGTAAACTCGCTTACTCGGCGAAACACAGCGCAAGCGCTGTTTCACGCTGGTTTTCTGTGAGAACATGGTATTTCTCCGGTCGAGCCGGCCCATTCGTGCCGAAGCATGGCTCTCCCACGTATTAAAAATGAATAAAATTACCACACTTAGGGCATCTAAAAATTTTTCTAAATTTTGGAAAGAGACAAATAAACATATTATTCGACCGTGCTTACCGGTGAGTGTGGCTGGCTGTAATTCTCAAAAAGAAATTGCAAATATGTCTGTTTAAGGTCTCATCTCCGTTAGGACTTGCTGCACAGATGGACGATGCTGAGAGTTGTCATGATAAAAATTTGATACGCTTCTCATCAAAGGAAGTCTCCTGGATATGACCATCTCAGTATCGAACATTTGAAGTATGCAGGATGTCACTTACCGAGAGTGTTGTCCATGTTTTTCTCCTTATGTTTAAGTCACTCATATATCCCAATGAACATGATGCGAACCATAGTTGTCCCGATTATTAAGAACAAAACAGGCAACATCTTGGATGAGTGTAACTACAGGCCTATATCGCTCGCTACAATTATTGCGAAGATATTGGACAGCTTGCTAGACAAAGTGTTGGGCGAAAAGTTGCATTTTCATGACGCACAATTTGGTTTTCGGCCAGGGCTTTCTACGGAAACTGCAATACTAAGCCTGAAGCAAACTGTTCAATATTATACACAACAGAATACCCCCGTGTATGCCTGCTTTCTTGATCTCTCCAAGGCTTTCGATCTAGTTTCCTATGATCTGCTTTGGAAGAAGCTCGGGAAGGCTGGCGTACAACCGAAAATAGTAAACTTATTGAAATATTGGTACTCTAAACAGTTCAATAATATAAAGTGGGGTGAGGAGCTATCTGATGATTACAGGTTGGAATGTGGCTTAAGACAAGGAAGATTAACCTTGCCTAAGCTTTTCAACCCGTATATAAACGACCTAATCGAGGAGCTCAGCAAGCAGCCAGTCGGTTGCTGGATAGATGGCGTTTCAGTCAATATTTTAAGTTATGCAGACGACATGGTTTTGCTGGGCCCCTCGGCTGGGTCTATCAGGAAGCTCCTTAGTCTATGTGAAGCTTATGCAACTAAGCACGGTCTAGTTTATAATAGTAAAAAGAGCGAAATACTGATATTTAAGGTCCCCCGTAAACACATTGAATATGAACCGAAGATCACTCTAAATGGATCGAACTTAAAGCGAGTTACCCAGTTCAAATATCTCGGACACTACGTTACGGAGGATCTTAAAGATCACGTCGATATTGAGAGGGAACGTAGAGCCCTAGCTGTAAGGTGTAATATGCTGGCCCACAGGTTCGCAAGATGTAGTAAGGAGGCAAAAATAACACTTTTCAAAGCGTACTGCCAAACTTTTTATACGGCGAACCTGTGGACTAACTATACACAAAAAAGTATAAATAAAATTTTATTTATACTTTTAGGGTACAATATAATAATGGTTTTAGAATACTGTTGGGACTGCCACGATTCTGCTCAGCGTCGGGTATGTTTGCAAATGAGCATACTGATGACTTTTATGCAATCATAAGAAAAAAGACATGGTCCTTGCTGAGCAGACTGCGATCGAGTACCAATGGTATTCTAAAGATGCTGGCTGAAAAATACGACTCGCCGATACTAGAACACCATTTAAGGGTTCTAGTTAGAAAATAAATGTCACTCAAAACTTATAAAATACTACCCACTAACCTAGTTTTTAAGATATTTGTTACTAACAATTTGGGCCTTAGAAGCTCTCAATAAAGAATTTATTATTATTATATTATTATTATTGTCCGAAATTTCTGATACGAAACAGTTGAACGTCCGCACTGTCTCTTACATTTTGTACTGAGCCGAGTGAGCTCGAACTCGCCGGAAGGATATTTCGGATAGTGTGCGGGGTTGCGGTCCGGCGAAATTCAACTGTTTCTGATCAGAATTCAGACAATGTGCGGCCGGGCTTAATCCTTCTTCTTTTATATCAGCATATAAAATATTGCTTTGTCACACAGAGGTTAAAGTAAGTGAAAGTGGCAACTGTCTAGAACTAGAAAAAATTGCTATAAGTACTTATTAAATAGTGTAACATCTACGACAGACCGAATAAATTGCAATATTATGTTATTACCGAATAAATTGCATAATATGTATTGTTCAATTGTGTCCATTGAACAATAGGTACATATTATGTATTGTTCAATGGAGGGGCCTATTTAAGGTGCGTTACCATAGGTATGGGCTCAAAATAAAAGACGGCCTCTTATGTTTCCAATCGTTTTTATTCTTCTTCTTTTGAAATAAAATGTGACCACCTTAAAACAGTTCCATTTTATGGCTGTATAGGTATTCGCCCGGCCGCACATTTTCGGACGCCCGGCTAAATCTTAATGTGCGGCCGGGCTAAATCTTAAGAATGTATATATTTTAGCTATGGGTAATAATATTTAGATAATTATAATTTTTCTACGACATTTTTAAAAGCATGTCATTAAAAAAGATAATAACAGATAAGTCGCATTCTTTTAAAGGGAAATGTCCAGTTCTTATCCTTGTCCAAATCAATATTGAAACACCATTTTGAAATGTATTGACCATGCCGCTTTTGCCGAATAAGAAATGGGTAATGGCCAATGTGCCGCTTAGATTCAACCCTAGCGGGAATTAGGCAGCACGAGAATGTAAATAGACACTCGCGCAGCGCGCTGCCACTCGTCATGTCGCTGCCCTGTCCAACGCGCCAAGTACAGATCGACAAGGCTTTAAATGAATATGTCAATGATGTCAATGGGCGCTGCTGGTAAAGGAGAACTGTCAAAAATGATGTTTTTGTATGATAGAAGCGTTAGTTCCTTTTCTCGCCACGTTCATATACAGCCTATGTAAGATTGGTAAGATTGGAATATCATTGGTATAGTAACAGACAAAATATATATTATCGAGCAGAACAAATCTCTCAAGCTTTCTATAGCTAAATGAGATAGTGTTTTCATGTTGTTCCCATTGTCCTTTTTATTTCAGCCTCAGATTTTCCTCGTGTTTTTGGCAAAAATATCAATGTGAATATTCCAGCAATTATATTGAATGCGGCATAGACAAAAAAAGTGTTGGAACTCCCAACTTGAGACATCAATATCGGATGAAGAAACGTTATGATAAAAATAAATAACCACGCGTACCACGACACTATACCGAGTACCTTGGCTCGAATCTGAAAATAAAAATATTTATCAGTTATTTCAACCATGTATGGATGCCACTAACACAATGTTAATTAGGAAATTTAAAGAGAACCCTCGAGACGAAACTGTAAAAAATTAAAGGTAACAAGCACACCCACGTCGGTGACGCAGGAACGCACGCACACGCACACACTCACACAAACGCACGCACGCAGAGTTTTATCACTTTGTTTTGTGACACCCTGTCTGATGATTGATGAACGTTATCAGTTCATAATAAAAAATAAAAAAAGTTTGCTTACCTCAAAAGTAAACATTTCCGTCAACAAAATAAAAGGCAAAGGAGAAACACCGCCGGAGAACATGGCCGAAATGATTATTATCAGGGACAGTGGCAGCCACCCTGATATTTGTACATTGGCCTGCTGCAGGAGCGGAACCGCTGCCAACACCACCATAGATGCTGCCGTTACTACATGAGCAAAGCACAATAGACGCTGAAAAAAAGAGAATACAAGAAAAATCATCTATATATAAGGATTGATATTATTTTAAAGACAGATATAAACACACCGGCAAAATTAGAGGAACATAACAACATTTTCAATTTTTTTTTAATTGTTCACTGATTTTTATATATTTATTTACTAATTGATTATTAAAAAATAAATTTTATATAAATTTAGGCCATAAAAACGTGAAAAATAGAAAAAATCAGCAAAAATCAAAAAATTAAGAAAATCTTTGAAATTTCAGTAGTAAGTTTTTAAGATAAATTCTCCATTTTTATTAAAGAAATGCCATGTTAAAAGCGTGTAATGCCTTCTATGGATCTCAAGACGGCCTGGATACGCCATTCCATGCTTGCATTTTAATTGTCAATCATTTCCTGTGGGATATTTTCCTACTCCTCCACTAGCGCCAACTCGAGCTCCTGGACACATTTTGGAGCTTTCGGAGCATCGTTTAGGTAATAATGTCAGATTTTCTTACTCTATGGACGCACATAAAATTTAAATTACTACCTAAAACTGTGTAAAAGGCACACCATGCAGTTCCAGGATGTCGGTGCTATAGCCCTGTACTGTCAAAGTACCATCATCTATAATCATCAGCTCCATGCGGGCTCCAAATCATATGCAACTCCAAACCATTACGAAGCCTGCATCATAGGCCACTGTTTCCGGTAAGTTTGATGGCCTGTAGCTTTCCTTATGATTTATCCACATTCTTTATCGCCTGTCAATACAATGTACACAGAATTTGCTCCCATCACTGTACAGCACAAGATTTCACTCACTTGTCTAATTTTGATGTTCACGCGCAAATCTTAGCCTGGCTCTTCGGTATCCTGTCTCAAGTTTTGGTGCCCTTGCTGGCACTTTTGAGTTTAATTTAACTTCTTTGAATCTTCTTCTTACTGTACAATCACTTACACGTTCATCTTGGACCTGTTCCGACAGGTTTCGTGTCTGCATAGCAGTTTGAGGTCGATTTCTTAAGTTTTGTTTCCTTACAAAATGGTCATCCTGAACCATTGTCACCCGATATCTGCCTTGTTCTCGTCTCCGAACGTAAGATCCAGTCTCTCTGAAGCGTTGAAAGTTACGATGAACCACGGAAGCCGACACACCTAAGGCCTGACTGACCGAACGGTAGGTGTGACCTTTCTCTATCGTGGTTACAGCTCTAGCTGTCGCAGATGCTGGGAAATCACTAATTTTGTATCTAAGCAATGTGTTCTTCCAAAAACCAAACAATCAAATGAGCTGAGCATACCTTGCACCCCGCTAAAACGCCATTCTTATCAGGAACACTTACAACATCAATAATCGAAAAACATTATTAGGGCATAATTGCTATAAAAACCTGTCAACTTGCCAGTTTTGTTCAATATTTTATTTTTTGAATGAGCTTAGAAGCTATAAAAAAGGCTTTCAGATAGCCCGACCCACTTGAGTTCAAGTTTTGGCCCTTTTTACCTATGTTCCGCTAATTTTGCCAGTGTGTGTATTTTAAAGTGTAATTACTGAGGAGAAGAACTAGAACAGAAAGATTAGATCAGCCGTTAAATAGGTCCTCATCTCCAACTTTTTCTGCAAAGATGTAGTAAGGGTGGGTTGCACCAGAGGCGTGGTTAAAGTTAAAGTTATGGTTTTTTTTTTTTTTTTTTTTTTTATTATAAAATTGGGGCCGTCTATAGACTGTTCGTCCATATCCTTTTTTTGTTATTTTATTATTTAGATTTTTCGCACCAAGGATAATTGAAATAATATTATGAATTTTAATTAATTGTGGTCCATCACGCCATGGACACTTTTTTTTTTTTTTTTATATATATATATATATATATATATATATATATATATATATATATATATATATATATATATATATATATATATATATATATATATATATGTGTATATGTATATTTAATAGAATAGAGTATAATATGTTATACATATAATAAATAAATATATACATTTATTGTTTTATAAATTGCATAATAATAATATTAATGTTTTGAACGGTGAGGTCCCAGTCGGTGTGGCGGCCAGTAGATCCGACATTTTCCGATTTCCTTAGATTTTATGCTGCTCCACCCTTTGCCTTTAGATGTTGTGACATTGGCTTGGTGGAGAGGGGTCACTCAAGCTGGGTGGAGTTTCTAGGTTGTTAAAAAGACATCGTTCTGTGTCGAATCTACCCGCCATGTGGCTTAGGACTTTATCGTTCCTGTCTTTTATAGCCATTTTTATATTATAATCTCTTATGTGTTCGGTTGACACCTCCGTGGCTCTTTTTATGAAGCTTGCCACAGCGTCTCCATCAGTGTCAGTGTAATAGACACAGGTGTTAGTGTGCCGGGATATGGCTACAACTGCATGAGGAACGCTGTCATGGATTGCCAGCTTTCGGGACTTGGTCTGTATGATGATCACCGAGGGACTCGTTAATCCCTGAGCTTCATGGATTGTGAGGACGCGAGAGTCCGTTCCCGATCCATAGCCTGTATTAGTGAGGGCTGCTTTCTCCTCTTGTGTGTGGACAAGATACAGGGTATTTAGATTGGTTTTAGGTATTCTCGCTCCTGAATACTTCATTAGCTTTAGGGACCGCACTATTTCCTTCGATGAATAGATGTTATTATAGACCATGCTTAAGGCGTATGCCACATCCATAGGGCTCCTGTGTGTGCAAGACAACTCCTGGGTGATGCTGGTTACCAGGTTTGGACGAGTGTAATTAAGTTTAAAGAGGTTTTCACGTTCTATAAACGGGAGTTGGTTAATATCTCCAATGAGGATAACATCGTTGGCGCCTGTTAACTGATTCGCCATGACGATTGAGCCGAAATGGTTCATGAGGGCCTCGTCAACTATCAACCTTTTGTAGGTTTCTTTTGTCCCATTTACCAGCAAAGAGGCCATGGTACGAACTTTATCTTTAACTTTGTTGCCAGTTCGTAGCGATAGCCTTTGCTTTAGATCCTCGGCTGCTTCGATTGTCGTTGTTATTATAACGTCTGTTTCCTCATTGAAGTTATTAATGATCCAAGTTGTCTTCCCACATCCAGGAACCCCATTGACCCACGAGTAGTTGATAGGTTTCGCGAATATATCCCAGTCCATGCTGGATTCGGGGTCCCCAGATAGGACTTCTGCCATTTCTAGTATCCTGTCTTCCAGCATTATTCTGGTACATTCCGCTATTACCACTATTGGATCCTCAGATTTTGTGATAAATTTGAGAGTTCCCGTGCGTTTTGTCTCATCCTCGTCCAGAACCACGAATCCGCAGTCGGCACTTAACGCCGCCATATACTGCCCTGTCATCGCCCCGGCAATTATTGTGGAGGTGACATTGTCGTATATGGCAGCTTTTGCATCCTCGAGTCTCACTTCTAACAGCTTTTGATTTTTCCGCTGATAGGCCTGCATGATCTTATTGCAGGTCAAGAGCTTTATGGTCTTATTTGCTCTTATTATCGCCTGGAACTCGAGGAAGGCATTTATTATATGATCTTCGGGGCTCTGGGCCAGTCTGAGTTTTGGCGGGAGCACTTGCCCGAGATCGGCCCTATATCTTTTGTTTTTATTTGCCGGTGTTTGTGTAGATGGTTCCCTCAAAAAAGCCTCCATTGCTAAAGCCTGCCGATTTGTTTGTGACGAAGCCTTGATCCGAGAAAGGGTGTTTTTATCCTCGATCATTCTTTCACGATGAAGTACTTTTTTGATGGAGCCCACAAACGCTTTTAATTTGGCCGTTGAGTTTAGAGACTTCTTAATTTCATTTTTATTTCTCTCTTTCTCATCCTCTTTTTTGTTCTCCCGTGATGCTTGGAGTCGTTCACTTGCGGAGGATGAGTTCGCCTTATTGCTGGGTTGGGACGTTGCTGGCTGATCATCACGATTCTTTTTGAGGAAGCTTAGGTCATCCCCTCTGTTCTCGTAGACGATTATCTCATGATGTTCTGAGGCTTTTACTATTCCATAGTAATTTGCAGCCCTGCCTTTGTCCTGTCCCAGTGACATGGCGTCTACGCTGATTATGCGTGGGGTGATACTGTGTCTTATCCCCATTGCTCCCAACTCCTTCAAAGACGAACATGCCCGTTCAAAGGCTGTTTGCGCATCCCATTCGAATACTATTATCGTTTTGGTGTCTGATTTCAGTATTCTGCATGGTTGGCCAGCGAAGGTAGTTGTTGGGAGAGCTAAATATTTGCTCATTTTCATGTTCGTCTTTGATGTACTTCCGTTTAGGATTGCTGCTAGTCCCGGTGAGATGTTGACGTGGTT
Organism: Aricia agestis; assembly: GCF_905147365.1. Classification (NCBI taxonomy): domain Eukaryota; kingdom Metazoa; phylum Arthropoda; class Insecta; order Lepidoptera; family Lycaenidae; genus Aricia; species Aricia agestis. Next base: position 19,349,401 of record NC_056408.1, on the reverse strand, counting down.
GGGAGTGCTAAGACGGCTGTATGTTATACCCAATGTTTCGGTTGGATTAGACATAAAGAGAGGGATCGGCCTTAGTTTAATTTTCGGTTCCCCGTTTTGTCCGCGGGCTAGTAATTGTTGGGTTTGCTCTAGGGTCGGCTGTGTTACAATTTCGGTTGAAACTGCCCGTTGTATTTCTGTGTGTGCCTGTGATTGTGTTGGCGCATGTATTTCTCCTGGCCTGTGGGTTGATGTGAAGTGTGTCTGTGTGGACGTTGGGGTTTGTGATCGTGTGCGTTGTGTTTGATTTCGTGTGTGTTGTGTTGATGTGTTTGTTATTACTCGCCTTGGTGTATAGTTTAATTTGTTGTGGCCTGTGTATAACGTTGAGCCATTTGCTGTGGCTGCACTGGAGACAACTTTGCTAATGAATACCATCAACGGTTCTCTGGTGGCTTTTTCCTCCATGATGGTAGGGAGGGTTGCCTGACTTAGCTCCATTTCCAGTTGTATTTCTAAGTCAGACCTGTTACTACCAAACCTTGGGCATTCAATGAGCAGGTGGAATATTGTCTCGTCCTTTACGGGGTCACAAATGCAGGAGGGGCTGTCTTTAAGGTGGAAACGATACAAGTATGCTGCGAATCCTCCATGACCGGTCATGGCTTGCACGTGTGTAGGCGTTATTGTAACGTGTCTTAGTATTTCCCACGCCTTTTTAACAGTGGGGAAAAAAACTTTTGTGACCGATCCGGTTGAGGAGGATTGGTATCTTTCCTGCCACTTAACTGTTGTCCCCTCCCTTATTTTTCTCCGTATATAGGACATTGGCACTCTGTTGTAATCTGAGGCCGTGTTTATGGTAAGTGCAGCCTTTTTTGCCAGTTCATCCGCTCTTTCGTTTCCTGGAGTACCCGCGTGCGCTTTTAGCCAGAATAGCCGCACTTTTCTGCCTTCCTCTGTTATAGCTCTTAGGTCTTTCTTCATTTCGATCGCAAGTGGGTGAGTCACCAAAGGATTTCTCAGCATGTTTAGTGACGATCTGGAGTCACTCATGATGTTAATTAAGCTTTCCTTTGATGTCCTTGCCAATTGGATCGCTCTATAGAGTGCATAGATCTCAGATTGGAAGACTGTATTGTGCGGTTCTAGGTGGAAAGTGGAGTGTCTGGTTTCCCGGCCGTTATTCCACCACGTTAGAGCAGCTCCGGTTTTCCCCTCTATTTTACTTCCATCCGTGTATATTTGGGGGCCGGTTATTTGGTGTTCCTCGGTGGGGCTTACGTCTTCCAGGCATTCGTACTCAGTTATGATGAGTTGCGATGGATGTGGGTTTTGAAGTGGTCCCACTTTAGCTTCCACTTTCCTGTTTGGTGGTAGGTATTCTTGTGAGTACCCTTTTTTTATTTTAAATAGGGTTGCCGCTTCCTGGATTCTCAGGTCTAGGGGCAGCAGGCCGGATAAGATTAGTGCCGAGGTCAGAGATACCGTACGGTACGACTTACAGATTTTTTGGGCGAAACCTCTTTGCAGTGCATTCAGTTGTTTTTTTATATACAACTTTTCTACCGCAGGGGCCCACGCACATGCTGCGTAAAGCACGATTGGTTCGACCACTGACACATATATGGTTCTGATTATCTCCTTGTTTAAACCCCAGTTTATCCTCGCTGCACACGCCAGCTGTTTGTATATGTCAGCTGCTTTCCTGCAGGTTTTGGATACGTGCGCAGCGAAGGTCATTTTGTTGTCTATAGTTAGGCCCAATAGCTTGATCTCATTTACTAATTGGATTCTAACGTCAGCCATGTGAATGTTGGGGGTGTCATATTTTCGTTTATTTGTTATTAACATCGCGTTGGTCTTTTGCGGTGCAAAACGAAGTTTGTTTTCCAGCCCCCATTCCGAAACAATTGCCAAGATGTTATTAGCTATTTGTTCAATGGTTTGACTGTTATCACCTGAGATAACCAGCACCACATCATCCGCAAAGGCCTGTACATGTATGCCCATTCTTGCAAGAGTTTGCAGCAGCGAGTCGAGTATGAGGTTCCAGAACGTCGGGCCTGCTATTGAACCTTGTACACAGCCTTTCGTTGTCCCTCTCTCGCTCGTTGCTCCAGCATAATTCACTCTGATCTTTCTGTTTTGAAGGTACGACCTAATAAGGCCGTAGATGTTTTTAGGGCAACCCTTTTTTATTAGTTGAACATTTAGAGCTGGCCACCACGCATTATCGAAGGCACCCTCTATGTCCAGTGAATACATCAGCACTATCTTTTTAGCTTTTACTTCTGCTTTGATGTGTTCCACTAGGTCGTAAAGGGCGTCCTCGGTTCCGCGTTGGGGTGTGAAACCATACTGGTTTTTATGTAGTGTAGGTAGGAGACGCCATTGTAATCTGGTGACGAAGAGTTTCTCTATGATTTTACCCAGTACCGAGAGCAGGCCGATTGGTCTGTAGGACTTGGGATGGGTGTAGTCCTCTTTGCCTGGTTTCCGGAGTCTGATGCATACATGGGCTGCTTTCCATTGTTCTGGGAAGTATTTTAAGTCTAGGCATTTATTAGCTATTGCCAGGAACAGCTTCCCATCACTTTTTATAGCAGCTGTGCATATGTCTGCCGTTAATCCATCCTGACCTGGAGCTTTCTTTGGATTTTGTCCTTGCAGGATCAATTCCAGCTCCGGCATCGTGAAAGGTGGATCGTCGTCAGACAGGCCTTCAATTTTCTCCGGATCTGACTTGACCATGATGTTTCTGAGCCTTTTATGGTGTTCTTGGTCGGTTTCGACAGAGTCCTCAGGGTAAAATGTGCTTGCGAGAAGGTCCGCTGATTGCTGTGGGTTGAGCGTATTTCCTACGCTGTCCCTAAGCAGCGTCGGTTCTTGCCTTTTCGCTGTTCCCCTCAGTACTCTGTAGATCCCATCCCACATGCTCTCGCGGTCTTGGGTTGAGCAGAATTCTTTCCAACTTTCTGTGGCTGCATTTGCTGCTGCCCTGTTGTACTCGTCCTTTGTTTTGAGATAATCCTCAATTACAAAGGACCTTCGGCTCGGTGCAGCGTTTCGAATTCTTCTCTTTTTTCTTAGAGTTTCCTTTTTTAGCTCTTCTAGGGTAGGTGACCACCAGGGTGGTGTTGTTTTGTGTTTTTTTCTGTTTAGTCTTGGGATGGTGCTTTCGCATACATCGTGGATGGTACTGATGTAGATAGCTATGATCTCTTCCAAATCTTGTGGGTTACTTATTTCCGACACTGTTTGGGGTGTGATAGATTTTTGGGACAATGTGTCCTTAAGCTGGGTTCTAAATTCTGACCAACGTGCTTTCTTGGTATTATAGATTCGGGTCGACGTTAGCTTAATTGGTTCTAGCTCTTTATCGAGCCGTATCTTGAAAGCTATAGCATTGTGGTCAGAGGAAGTTAAACTTCTGTCAACTTTCCAGTCACTTATCCTTTCAAGAAGTGGCGGACTACAAACGGTCACGTCTACTACGCTTTCGTACAGCATGCCACCTCTATAGGTTTCAAATGTCGGCGTTTTCCCGGTATTAAGGATTTGGAAGTCCATCTCGTTCAGAAATGCACTGTATTCTTGTCCCCGGCGGTTTTCTATTCTGCTTCCCCACCATTGACTCCAAGCGTTGACGTCTCCTCCTATTATGATGTTTTGTGTGAGCAGTTTTGGGCAGATGTCTTTTATTTGTTGTAAATATGGGTCGATGTTTTGATCAGGCTCTAAGTAGATGGACAGCACTCCTATTCTGGTGTTTCCAGCTTTAATTGTGATGGCTGCAATATTTTCGGTAACCAATTGAGAGTCGTGGGTGATTTCCACAAAGTCACCGAAGATAATTATTGCGGCCTTCACCGGCTTTTGGCGATTCAAGGTGCACTGGATTATTTGCGTGCCTGGGTGATCCTTCATTACACCTGTATTCCCAACGTATGGTTCTTGGACAAGTGCAATTGAGGTTTCTTTTTCCTGTGCCGCCTTAAACAGTTCGGCTGTTGCCAGTTTGGAGCGTTGGAGGTTCGCCTGGATGATATTGAGCGAATTTTTCTGCCCATCTTTTCTATTAGAATATTTTGACCCATTTTCCTCTTCGTTGCCCTTAGCAGTAAGATACTCGCGACCTTGCTATCCTGTCCCACTTTTGTCGCTCCTGGCATTCTTCGCTGAATGCAGTGTGTGTCAGGTCTTCTCCTCCCTTTTTCACATTTTTGCAATTTATGCATGTGGGTGGTTTGCCCTTGTTTTTCTCCGGGCATTCGCGTCCGGAATGATTACCGCTGCAGTACCCGCAAGCGGATTCCTCTGCTTTGCAGAGGGTCTTTGTATGGCCATATCCCAGGCATCGTGTGCACTGAACCAACGGTGATTGATCCACGATGGTGCTGCGCCCGAAGCCCAGATGGACTTTTTCCACCTGCATAAACCGACCATAAAGTTTAGGGGAAAGTTCTATGACCGGGTGTGATTCATGAGGATTGCGTGCTCGCTTTCTGTATCTTACTGTGACTGTTTCCCTTGAAAGGTCGATGTCCTTTAGAAGATGTTTATTCTGCGCAATTAAGAGGTCTTCGATCTCCTTATTCGAGTGTGAGTGCAAGACATTACGGATGCAGACCAACGGGTTGTTCGGTTTTGGTTCCTGTACCGTTAGACCTTCTCGGACTTTGACTTTGTCTCGGACCAGATTCAAATCTTCTCTGCTTGCACAGCTGATAACGATTTTTTGGTTCCGGGCTTTCCGGACTCTGTCTACTTTTGCCCCAGTTGTTTTGAGGTCAATGGCCGCCTTTACGCTTTCTAGGACCTTTTCCCCAGTGTGGCTTGGGTTATTTGATCCTATGATCAGCGTGTGGTTTGCGGCTTTAGGAGGAGAGGGCTTTCTTAGTACCTGCGAATACGTTTGAGGAACTGTTTTGAGTTGAACAGCAGTTTTCCCAGACACCTCTTTTTCGATTTTGGCCAGGCTGTCTCTGACCTCTGCCATTGCTATGTCTTGTTGCAGGTTGAGCACTGGTAGTGGTATGGGTGCTTCTTTTTCACGCAACTCTTTTATCTCTGATGAGACAGTCTTGAGGCCCTCTGTAATCGGTTGGAGGTGTCTCGCAAAGCTATTGGGTGACTGTTGTTTTGTTGGGCGGTCTATGGCCTCCTTGTTCAGCACTGTGAGGCTGTTTATCTTTTCATCCAGCTTCCTGAGTTGCTCCAGCGCCGGCCCTATGTCATCATTTTTGGGAGTTTCTTCCACTGTCTCCTTGGTTTGGGCTAGGTCTTCTACCCGACTATAGAGAGTTTGGATCTGGGTCGCCATGGATCCTATTTTTGTCGCCAGGTTGGTCAGGTTTGCCTCCATCTTATCAAGTTTAGGCGCTACTTCTTTGTCCGCCTGACGATTGCAGCTGGCTTGTCCCAGATCCTTGATGTTCTTTTGTAACATTGTTATTTGAGATTCGAGACGCGCTATGGTGTTGAAGGGCTCATTTGTCTCGTATCCTAGCCAGTTACGAATGCCTTTAGCCTCTTTCAGCGCGTCACAGATCCCTTCAGTGGCGGCATTTAGCCGTGACTCCCAATTTTTGCTCATAGCTTGTATTTGCTTTTGGTGAGCTTGTTCTACGCGGTGGAGCTCCTGTGCATGGCGAGACCGCTCTTTTTCAAGGCTGCACTTGTGACGTGCTCTCGAGTCCGATATGCATAGGAACGCCTCGTATAGACTTTGTAGGGAGTCATGTGCTGTTGCCCTTAACTCCCTCTTCATATTCCCGGCCTGTTCGAGCGCCTCCTTTCCTCGCTGGAAGATTTTATTGGCCTCTTTTGTGGCGAGGTCCATTTCTATACCTCGCGCGGGGCTCAGGTACATCATACTCACCCTACCTGAGTTTTCTTGCAGTGTTGGCTTCGGGTCCTCTTCTGAGTCCAATACCATAAGGTGAGGGGATGTAAAACCTCCTTCCTCCCATTCAACGTCGAGGGTGGATGTTCCTTCAGCTGTTTCGCCTTCCGTGATGAGCGATGCCTCTCTTGATTGAGTCGGTGAAGCCAGCTTTGGGGACAGGTGCTTTGTCCGTTTTATTGCCAAAGGTGTAGACGCTGTGGCAGCCGCTCCTGTTGGCGACGTCGACGGAGACGCCAACCGATCCGCAGTTTGTTTTATTACAGAGGCTAATTTTTTAGTTTTGTTCTGGACATTTTCCCGTAGCGAACGCGATTTGACCCCAGAGGTGGGCGTTACAGTATTTTGTTGAGACATTATTTATGAATTAACTTAATATGCTATGTTATATTATTATGTAAGATTGTTATTATTTATATTATTATGTAGTATTTATATAATATATGTGTATATATATATGTAAGTATGTGTATATAAGTTTTTTTTTTTTTTTTTTTTTTTTTTTTTTTTTTTGGCGTGATGGACTTACCGATGTTGCGGTGATTTATTTATGTTGTTATCCTTGGTGCGTAAAACTTGATGGCTCCAGCTGACGATCCCCGCTGCAGTGATGGTGCGGCTGGTGTTCTTGTGGATCGTCCGATTCGGCGAGATATGGTGGCAACTGGTTGGTGATTGTGCTCGTGATTCCTCTTCCCGAGATGGATGGTCGCTGATGATGATGGCGATGACTGATGAACGTGATAGTATGTTGTCAGCCAATGTTGTTGCCGATTTTGTTCGTAGATTGTTGTCACGTTCGTTTTGGCACGTTCTGGCTTCCGCGCGCAGTCGAAGTATATTAAGGTCAGCGAGTTTTAATGTATGCGCGCTGCGCCTTAATAACCGTTTTTTGATGATCCGCTCCCTTCTTCCGATTTTCCGTTGATTCGATGGCGGCTTCGTCAGCGTATCTTCGTGAAGGTTGAGGTTATCTTTTTATGGCAGCTCCAACTATATTTCTTGCCACTTATTAATTCTCCGAATATAATAATGATTGCGGAGCGACAGTTTCACGTACGTGTTCTCTCTTTGATGTCTGAGTGGTAAGTTATGGTTATAGTTACGGCTAGCTTTAACTTTTTTAAAGTTACAGTTATAGTTAAAGTTAGTTGGTGGAACCCACCCTAAATATTCTAAATTCTATTAAAAATCTACCGTCTTAGCAGTCGACGTCGACTTCCACTCAATCTTCTAACCAAAAAAACATTTTGTCTGATTTTGACCCTGCTTATAAAAACCAACGTGTTGATATTTGGATTAAGAAAGTAAATGAGTGTGCTACCGTCTACGGATGGGACGATACAACTACAGTACATTTTGCTATGCAAAAGTTTCAGGGTTTGGCCAAAGTTTGGTATGAGAGCCTGCCGACAATATTGTTTAACTGGATTGAGTGGCAAAATAAATTGTTGAACGCTTTTCCTTCTGAGCAAAACTATAGCCAAGCCCTGGAAGACATGTTAAAAAGAAAAGTACATTTAGGAACCTTAAAGTGTATTTTTACGAAAAACAAGCGTTATTGAATCAATGCAACATAACCTTGAACATTTTTTTTTATTACTAACAAGCAAATTTTTTGTGAGTGGCTTCATTTTGATAAGACGAACAACATTTTTATTTTCGAAAAATCTCGAAAGTGGTAGCTAACAGAGATAGAAAGGATTCCATATGTTGACTTGATGGTCCTAAAATATGGATTGTTTTATTTGTAGGACAATGTTACTCTTAAATTATGTAACTATTAATCTATCAATATACACAATATCAGCTCGGTAGGGTTCCGTTATAGGGTTCTGTAAATCAACAAAACTTGGTTGACTACTGAAAGTCGATTCTACAATGTTTCTCCACTGCTCCCTATCCTAACCAATATCTTGTTCATGCTTTAGTTAATTGAAGTATTACTTAAGAAAATTATGTCACTTAATGTTAAATGAGATTTCTCTTTCTTTCAGATGTAAACGCTTCCAGTGTTTTGATAAAATTGGAGAAGACCAAAGAAAAAGTGTTTTGGAATTATTTTATAAATATTCCAGTAAAGATGAACAAGATTGTCATCTACATCATAGAATTAGAACGTAGACAATTTTGTTATAGTTGATCTACATAGCCTCATATCATTTTAAAAAATTCAACAGCGGAGACCTCGAGTCAACCGTGAAGATGAAGATGATCGCTTCATGCATGAACTATCTTTCTATTATACATTCAATCAAGAAAGTATCGGGAATGGACAGTGTTATGGTTCCAATTTTTTTTTTTTTGTTGTTAGATTGGCGCAACTGTTTTCCATATTGGCGCGGAGTTTCAGTTGCTTAACTGTTATTTATATACTGTTTTTAGTTACATCGTATCTAGTGTGTATTGCAAATTTCATACTGGACAAAAACATCGAACAAAGAGTTTGTCTTAAATTTTGCATCGCCAATGGAACTTTCGTGTTTGGAGTCACTGAAAATGTTACCGAAGGCATACAGTGAATCTACTTTATCAAAAATACGTGTTTATGGGTGGTAAAAAGCATTCAAAAGCGGTCGAGATGTGATGGAAGATTTGCCTCGCTCTGGTAGGCCAGCAATGTCTGCAACTGAAGTTAACATCGCACACAAGTGAAGGAATTAATGACTAATAAGTAACGAGTAATAAGTTTGCACTAAAAATTCTTGCCGGAAGGTCAAACGGCAAATATAGAATATAATTTGAGAGTTATGCGGCATTTAAAAGATTAAATTCGACGAAAAAGGCCATATTTGTGGAAAGAAAATTCTTGGATCTTGCAACACGATAATGCGCCTTCGCACAAGGCTATCATTTTGAACGAACTTTTGACCAAACACTCACAAATACCATCGAGCAACCACCATATATGGCTCCAGCCAACTTCTTTCTTTTTTCTAAACTCAAATTACCACTTCGTGGTACCCGTTTTCAATCGACAGAAGACATAAAAGAGAATTCGCGGCGAGGACTGAACTCAATTCCGGAAACAGCGTTTAAAAAATGTTTTGATGATTAGATTATTTGTTGGCGTATCTAAAGGAGCATACTTTGAAGGTGATAAAAGAAATTTGGATGAATAACAATTTGTGAATTATGGATCTTTTCGCGGTACTTTCTTGACAGAGTAGTTAAGTACGGACAGAATCCCAAGAAATTCCAGTATGTGCTGAAGCATTCGAAAGTTTGCATGGAATCACAAGAGGAAGATTACGTACAATCCAATCTAAAATCACAAGTGCGCTGTTACCAAAAGATGGTAGAGGCCATCATAACACGAGGCCCCATGAAGTGCCAGATCCAATTAAAGAGTTGATTAAATCACATATCAAAAGTTTTAAAGGAAGACAGTCTCACTACTCCCTGCGTGATTACCCTAACACAATGTATTTACCAGAAGACTTGAATGTAAAAAAATTGCATGAACTATTTTTAGAAGAGATGCAAATGCAGGTAACATACATTCATCTTCAAGACTGAATTCAACATAAAATTTGGCCTACCAAGATCTGATACTTGTTATATTTTTAAGGTCAATACCTTAAAAATTAAATGTACCTCTGACGATCAAACAAAGGCAGACTTCACTAGACAAACAACTACACTTACTAAAAGCCAAGAAATTCCGTGAACTAAAAAGTAATTATAGACGCAAAGCAAAATAGGGAGCGTGTATGGTTTTATCGTTTGATTTCATACAGAACTTACTGTTACCACATGTAAAAACAAGTGATGTTTTCTACTCAAGGCAGATGTGCCACTACCTCTTGGTGTTCATGATTAAGCCAGTGATGATGCTACCATGTATTGTTACACTGAAACAGAGGGGAAAAAAGGAGCTGATGTGACTTCCTTGCTTCTTCATTATTTTAACAATAGTAAAATAGCATCAGATACTCTTATACTATTTAGCGATGGATGCGGAGGTCAGAATAAGAATCATGTAATGGTGTACTTCCAAAAATTTTTGGTGCATGTACTAAAGTTATTTAAAACTGTACAGCATGTCTTCCCTATAAGAGGACATACCTTATTCAAAGATGCCAGGAAACACCCGTCTCCTTTCAAAGTAATTCATGTTACGCTGGATATGTTTTTCAACATAAAAGATGAAATAATGCCCTATTCTTGAAGGTTCCCAGGCCGACCCCTAGATTGCGTCAGGCACGTATTATTAAAACTTCTGATAAATATGATACCAGGGTTGTATTTACAACGGAAACCGTAGCTCTGTGGAATTCTCAATCAAATACTGGTGTTATTGGGTTACTGGTGTGCATCGAAAGTATTCAGCATTTATACAGAAATGTTATTGAATCTCAGTACCTTTCCTTTTTATAAGCGTACCTATAAAGTGAGTAAGGTGATCCTTACTCACCTCCTAGTCTTCTTATATTGCCAGAAAAGTTGACCGATGTGATCATCGAACTCTTTTTTGGCAATATAAGAAGACTAGGAGGTCATAATAACAATCCGAATGTTCAACAATTCATGGCAGCGTATAAAAAGACTAACGTTTATTGAAACTAGGGACAAATTTACTCCATTCCACTCGAAGAAATGCCAATTCTGACTTGTGGAAACCCAGTGACGAGTATAAATAGTACTACTGATGGTTATCGTTTAGATTTTTAGAATTACAGTGAGTGGGTGACGAAATAGGTTTTATATTATTTCGTCAAAAATGCAAAAATAGTGGTAAATGGCAGGAAGCTATTAGAGAAGATTTGCAATCACTAGAGGAAAATGAAACATGGAAATTAATAGATAGGAAAAATGAAAAGACGGTGACATCAAAATGGGTATTTTGTTTAAAGAGAGACTCAGATGGGAAAATAGAGCGATATAAAGCTCGTCTCTGTGCACGAGGATTTACACAAATAAAATATGTGGATTATAAGGAAACATTCTCACCGACAACCCGCTATGACTCCATACGAATTGTATTATCTATTGCAGCTAGGGAAAATTATGAATTTCAACAATTTGACGTACAGACAGCATTCTTACATGGAAGGTGTCTATATGGAGGTACCTGAGGGAATGCTGAGCCTGGAAAAATATAAGCTTTGAAAATCCTTATATGGTTTTAAGCAGTCATCACGCTGTTGGAACAGAAAATTTTCTTCTTTCTTAACTAACTACGGTTTTGAAATGTGCCCCTCAGTCAATTGGGTATTTCAAAAAGGGAAAAAATAAAACGAGCGAATAAAAAAATAGTTTGCGACTGATGATGAACATACTGTTTTAATAACATGAGCGGTATTAATTTGACTAAGCGAAAAATAAACTAAACTAACGACTAATATTGATTTATAATAAAATCCAGAACGAGCTTACAAAATGTGGATTGCGATTAATCTATTTCAGATATTAAAATTCTATCCGAGCGACTGTATTACTAAGTGAGCGACTGAAAATACATAGCGGGCAACTTCAATATTAAATATAGATTCAATTTTTCTAAGTGAGGTTATTTGTTATGAGCTACTAAAAAGTTCATTTTGAGCAAACTTTTGTGAGTTGCTTTATTAGTGATAATTGGTTACTAATATTCTATTTGAGGCTTTATATTTTATATTTTGATACGTGTTTTAATGAAAACTACATATTGTTAAATGCGTGCGAATTCGAATGGGGTCGGGGCGACGAATCGTCGCAGTCAGGTGAGTTGGGCTGCGGACCAATACGACTTTTTTGGGTTAGGTTAGATGGCTAAGGCGGGAGCGTGGCGCAGCGAAGCTCCCGCCTTAGCCATCGTGGTTATTTTTTTGTAGACCACCCAGAACTCTAATATACGTCGAATCATAATTGAAGCCAGTTGTTTTTTTTGGTATAGGTCGCCATTAAAATTTTACCCATTTTTTTGACGTTCCGTTAAGGATTATAATTTGTGTAATTTATTAATGATTTTTATATATAAACGGGGTTTACGCCCCTCCCTCCTCCCCTCTCCTCCCCTGCCCCCCTAAATCGTTGGGTATGATTCTAAACTTTTACCGTTATATAATTTAAGTTCCTACAAATAGAACAATACATATTTTGGGATCATCAAATCAAAGTATGAAATCCTTTCTATTTCTGTTAGCTACCACTTTTTTTTCACATATAAAATTGATGTTCCTTTTATCCAAATGAAACTACTCACAAAAAATTTGCTTGATAGTAATAAAAAAAAATGTTCTATCCCTGTCCGTAGTAGTCCCTGAATAATTTCATATTCATTTTTTTTTTGTTTTAATGTGTGCTCATTATACTCTGCTCATTAGTGTATTTTTCAAAGTGGTTTTTGGTATTCGAAACACTTCATTTAAGATAAAATGCCGCTCAGTATAAAAATTACATTTGCCAAATATTGAAAAAAATGCAGGACGTAACGTTGACACTCAAACAGATATTAGGTCGCTCAAAAATTATAAAGCTGCTCATTTTGTATTTTAAGTAACTCAAATAAATAATTTCTAAGTTGCTGTTCTGTTAATTTCTCACTCACACTCAGTCGCTCAAATAGTAATTCTATAACCCAAATTTAGTAATTTTGACACCTAAAACTGTAATTTACAGTCACTCGATTAAATACTACCCTTGAAGACAAATCTCGGACTGCACTTTTATTCTGAAAATTATTAATAATGAGGTTGACTGCCCAGACCTTCTCCAAAAAATAAATTTTACTGTACCTTCCAGATCAAGAAGATACAATTCTTCACTTACTTGTGAAACCTATCAATTATCTTTGCAAAGAGCTTAACATAGATCCCTATACTACCAAAAGTACTAAATTTCGATCGGATTACAAAAAGAGGTTTTTAGCGGGTGACTGATAGGACTTCTATATCACAAAATTTTATTTATTTTCATGTTTATTGTATATTTCGAGTAACTATTGTATAACAACTAGTATGTTAAGGATAAAATATTAATTAAAAAATTAGAATAAGTATATTTTAGTGTTGTATGAGTAATGTTGTGTGTTCACTGTGAGGTTGCTAACTACGTCGTATTTCTCTAATCGTGAAAACCTCTCATTAGCTTTCTTTTTCTATAATGTCGATTCTATTGTATTGTAAGTTAAAGCTGTTGGTTTTCGAAAATAAATAAATAAATAAAATATAAATTTAAAGTATCCTACTATAAGTCTAACCATTCACTCAATAGCTCAATATACTTAAGGCTGTAATATAGCTCTTTGTTATACTTTGCTTGGGACGGGTGATCTATTAACAACCTCGTCGTTAATATGCCACCTACCCTTTTATTGTCAAGGACTATATTATACTACTCCTTGCCATAATAATCATCAATGGTAATAATTCACTAATCATAAATTGTAAATAATTCATTATCTTATCCTAACTCTCAACTATCATAGTATAAAATATATTTGAGAATACTAACCATAGAAGACTAAGAAAATAACATTACTAACCCTGCCACCAGTCACCACATCTACTCCGAACTAACCATGGTCAATGAGTGCTGCAGAGCGCTGGAGGAGGCATTGCGGAGGAGAGACAGAACCTTTGAAGAGGCTATGGCCTCCATCACACGACTAACACAAATCATCCAGCACCTCATGGAGGATCGGCGGCATCATGGTGGCAACTACAATCAGCCCATTATCAACAACGGCGAAGCAAACATAAGACCTGAAACTTTTTAATCGGGACTTAACGCGACTTATTTAAGTAGTAATGCTACTACGAGTCAGTCAGTCCCCTCGTGACCACGGCCGTTGCAACACGGCCGAAACGTCGAGAAAAAGTATGTACTCGTAGTAGCATTACTACTTAAATAAGTCGCGTTAAATCCCGATTAAAAAGTTTCATTATAATGCAACGCGAAAGTTTAAAATGTTAAACATAAGACCTACTGCGGATGCGGTCCCAGACAACAGCGCTCCTAGCATCTTAATTAACCTTGACGATCTTAATGATCTGTACCCATTTTATGAAGCCTCAACAAGAGCACCCACTCCTGCACCCACCCAAGCGCTTCCCCCAAAAAGGCGAAAATCTTGATTTCGTTAGAAAAGGTAAGAGTTATGCGATGGAAAGAGAGCGTACAAATAGGTAAATAATATAATTATAGACACCTAGCACTGCGCGGTCGGAATTTGAACTTTATAGTATCGTAGCATGAGTCGTTATTTCTTTAAACGGGTTTCGCTAGTGGGAATTCTGTTGGTACAATAAATATATATTCTGTGGTACAGCCTATAATGAAATTGTATCACAATTTGGCTGCCCAGAAATTGATTTATTTGCTTCTAGAATCAATACCAAATGTAAAAGGTTTGTCCCCTGGAAAAAAGATCCCGAAAATATCGCTGTACTGCATATACCTTAAAATGGAGTAAATATTTTTTCTATGCCCTTTTTCATTAATTCTAAGGTGCATTAGAAAAATACAATCTGATAAAGCAGAAGGTATCTTGGTATTACCTATATGGAAATCCCAACCCTGGTTTCCCATGTTACAGCCTCTGTTAGTTAGTGAAATGTTAATTTTCCAACCCAAATCAAAATTATTATCTTCTTCTTACAGAGAGACACACCCCCTTCATCAACAACTTATCCTGGCTGCAGGGCTGCTGTCAGCGAAGCATTCGTGAGAAGTGGCACTTCAAACTCGGCTTTAGATATTATGCTCAATTCACTGTCTAGCAATACTATCAAACAATATGATAGCACACTTAAGCTATGGTGGAATTTTTGTAATAAATATAAACTAGACCCTTATCAAACGTCAGTCCCATTTATTCTAAATTTCTTAAGTGAACGTTTTAGTTCAGGTGCCTCATTTGGTACGCTTAATACCGTTAGATCTGCTATTGCATTAATAATGGGACCTAAAGTTAGTGCAGACGAGAGAATAAAAAGATTCTTAAAAGGTGTATTTAAAATGAAACCACCTAAACCAAAATATAATACAACTTGGGATCCAGGCTTAGTGTTAGAATATCTGTCTAAAAATTATACCAATGATAATTTAGACTTACCAAAGGCTACTAAAAAACTTGTTACAATGCTAGCACTTACCACTGGACATAGGGTTCAGACCTTGTCTCTAATTAAATTATCTAACATAAAATTTACACAAAGCAGCGTTCAAATAAAAATTCCAGACATTATTAAAACATCAAATAAAAATTCTATCCAACCAATGTTATATTTGAAATCGTTTACGGAAAAAGAAATTTGGCTAATAGCATGAAGGCTAGTAGAAGGTAGTAATGGTAGTCTACACCATAGTAAAACCGTCTCAGACAAGGAGCTTCGTATAATTATGGTAGAACTTCACTTACAGGTAAGTTCGTTTAACCATTTAATTGTTATTAATCAAATTTACTGTTTTGTTTCAAACGCATACGCAACCGTAACTGGTATAAGGTGAATAATAAACTGGGAACTAAAGAAAAATGCATTGCATGATGTTGTCATGATGTTACGGGATGTTTCCCACAGAAAAAAGTGTTGGCGTCACCATACTGACATGACCTTTGCGGCACATCGTGGGTCTTTGGTACCGCAGCAGAACTATGCTCGATGAACAGTGAATTATACTGATAATTTAATGAAAGTAGCAGAAACCCATCCTGATTTATTTGAAGGATTTCAACGGGGTTACTTCGGTATTAAAAGGACAACTAAGCAATTTTCAAGACAACCCATTGATCTGGTTTTAGAGCAAACTATCAATGCAGATGCTGCAGGAAGACTTACAGGTGTTATACACCTTACTAATTCAATTTCAGCCCGTCAACGTTGAGCTCGAAACTATGATGTAAGATCTACGGTAATTAGTTACGTTTGCCAAGAATTGGGACTACAAACTCACCAATATGTTTCTTCAGATTTGAATCAGCACAATATGCAGAAAAATATGAAACAATTAATGAAATTTATTGAAACATTTGAACAGTTTATTAATCCATTCAGCTCGAAAGTACCAAAAGATCATTTAATAAACATTTCATCTGGTAAAGCTACTTAACCGGTAGTCATTTTTTCTCAATATTAAAAATAATGGCGATTGTCTTCGGAATACGTTTATTTCTGTCATATGTCATACGGACATAAGTCGATTTGAAAAATCTATTAATAATTTTTCAAAAGATTTACGTGGGAGAGCCCAATCCCCTACCCTATTCCCTTCCCTACCCTCCCCTATTCTCTTCCCTTCTCTACTCTCCCCTATTCCCTTCCCTTTCCTTCCTTACTCTGCCCTTACCGTTGCTGGCCATTTAAGAGGGAACAGGGTAACTGTTCCCTCTTAAAAGGCCAGCAACGCACTTGCAGCTCTTCTGATGCTGCACTCGCAGCATCAGAAGAGCTGCAAGTCCATGGGCGACGGAAGTTGCTTTCCATCAGGTGACCTGTTTGCTCGTTTGCCCCTTTTTTCATTAAAAAAAAAAAAAGATTTGGAAAAAAGAAGAAAACTCAAATCGGTGGTGCAATTGAAGAGGTAAGTTCAGTCATCGCCTTGCATCGCTAGTCCCCACCCTCGCAAAAGTCAGTGTTTCTAAACATGTTCACCTGTAACATAGTAAAAGGAGGGCAAGTAAGTTATCTTCATACAAAGGCACCGAGCGCGGCTTCTATGTGTGCGCCATAGTATCAATGCATCGCTACGTACGGCACACAACAAAATCTCGGCCAGTTTTAGAGGCTGGTACCGCTGGTATGAAGATAACTTACTTCCCCTCCTTTTACTATGTCTGTAACATCTGCACTGAATCCCACACTGATGGTCCAATTTGTTCGATCTGTAAAAGTCAATACGGATTCGGCTGCATTAAGATAACAAAGGCTGGATACAGACGTTTAGGCGATAGGAAGAACTCCTGGCGCTGCCCGAAGTGCAAATCAAGCCCATCGGTCTCACCAGTCCCCTCACCTGTTCCCTCAATTTCATACGCGAGCCAGCTAGACAAGATACAAGGACAGCTCAACGATATACTGATGCAACTTGCCTCGCTTCCTACCCTGTGCCAAGACCTAAAGATTATTAAGAATGACATCTCCGATTTAAAAAGCTCGGTCGAGATGGCACATGCGCGACTTGACACCGTCCTGGGCAATGGGCTTTGGAAGATAGAGTCAAGGATTTTGAGAAGATCGCTGCTGAGATCCCTACCCTGCAGAAGGATATAACCAGACTGAATGCTGAGCTCGAAGAACATGACCAGTTAGCCAGAGCAAATAATGTCGAGATAAAGGGAATCCCCCACACTAAAGATGAAAATCTTTTTAACGTTGTGCAGAAAATCGGGAGCTATTTAAATTTTCCAATTAAAAAAGAAGATATTAATTACATCGCTCGCGTACCGACTCGGCTTCCTAACACAGTCAAGCCCATTATTATGTGTTTCCATAGTCGGTACCTAAAGGAAGACCTAGTGGCCACTGCAAGGAAGCGTAACCTGAACACCCAAGTCGTTGGTTTTTCGACTTCATCTCCGTTTTATATTAACGACCACTTAACTCGTCACTATAAGAGTTTGCTCTCTAAAGCGAAGACCCGTGCCAAGGAGTTTGGTTTTAAATATATATGGGTGCGACATTCTAAAATTATGGCCCGAAAAAACGACACATCGCCGGTATTCCAAGAAAAAAACGAGAGGGACCTTGTAAGAATATCCTAATTAATTTTAGTTCAATAACAGTAATTAATTCTAAATTAATTAACTCTTGTTTCAAAATTATTTTTAAGTGTTACGATACAATAGACTATACTTCCTAGTATAAATTTATCTTTATAATACTTTCAGTTAACCTTAGTTGTATATTATTCTTTGTCATAGTTTATGTAACTGTGTCTGTAAACAGTTTGAAAACCGCTGGTATTGAACTGGGTTCCTACTACTTGCATGCCGTTCTGATTAGACGAAGAAATTTCATTCAAATAACACCTGTAAGTAAATCTTTTTTCATGGAATTATCGCTCGTCGGTCTTTGCCCTCACTCGCTATCGCTAACCAGTTTTGTACGCGCTGTCTTATCGCCGGGAGGTCGAGCAACTGCGTGAACACCCAGGCTCACCAAACTGCTCGTCAAGATCCGCAGTATTCCCAAATTGAAAGAGCGAGAAACAGCAGAGCTCGACAAAGCGCCAGGTCTGATGCTATTCTAGATTGGGAAAATATAACTCAAAAATATTTCACTAATATTAGACATGGATATATGGCATGTCCAGTTGGTGCTTTCCAAAGAATTCTATTTAAACTGAGGGTGCTTTCTTACATTATAAAATTACCATTATTTTTATCGTATTGAATTTCAGCATAAAGGATCGCCCCATGCTCACATGATGTTATGGTTGAACGAGCCTTTTGTACCCGGTGATACAACATAACGAAATTTCAAGATTTGTCGATAGCATAATTTCGTGTAATGGAGATGATTTACCGGAAGAACTTAGACGAATAGGTACAATGACACAAACCCACACATACTTGCAGGCCAAATTCTGAACGATTGTGTCGTTTTCGGATATACCTTTACACCCCTTCATAATACCTTTTTACCCCATGAAAGAAACCACAGTGCTTGTAGAGCTTCCCAAAGACGATGTAGCGTACAAAAAAGCAAAAGATATTTCTTAAGGCATCCAAGAGAAAATTCAATATATTCCGAATGACATACACTCATTCGAGGATTTTTTGGACTGGATTGGCGTTAATTTCGAAGACTAAATTTTAGCCATTAGAAGTTCCTCGACTTACAGTTGTTCTTCAGCGTAGACAATTTTAACTATACACAAGAAAACAATTTAAACTATACACAAGATTACGTGTAAAGTTAAAATTTTTCGTATGTCCATACATACAATGGGGATTGTCCATTTTTTTTTTAATTTTGCTCATTACAAAAATATTTCGAGAAATAAGGTCAGTGATCGTTTTTCTGTATATAAACGAAAAAAATACCCATTAGTTACTTATATTTTTAAACAAATATGTTTAACCTTTGTTTGACCTTCAATGGCGTTAAATTAGCAATAAATTCGACCAACATTACGTTTCGAACTTTTGGTAAGCTTCTCGTATCAGCTTTCACATAATGAGAACTTGCATTTGACGAATCAGCCATTATAAATAAGATTGAAAGGAAAAAAAACATACTGCAGAAGTCAATTATTGGCCGCCGATGATGACGTCAGAGCGAAACTTTAAAACTTTATTGAGAAAAAACTAGCCAATGAATTTCAAAATAATTTAATTTATATTCTTAAAATACCCTATTTTAACGAAAAAAAATATAAAAAAGTACATGTGATTTTTTTTGGACAATGCCCATTTATATTAGAAGATTCGTTTGCATGCGCAGTGTATATAGTTGACTACATTAATAAGGCTGATAGAGGGATGTCACGTCTTTTGCGTGAAGCTTTAGACGAAGTGAAAAAAGGCAACAAAAACATTTAAGAGTCATTACGATCAGTATCAAATGTATTTTTAAATTCTAGCTATATTTCTGATCAAGAGGCCGTCTATGTTCTCGCTGGTTTACCTTTGTCACAAGCGAGCAAAGCAGAAACGTTCATAAATACTAGTTTACCCCAAGAACGAGTCCATATTCTAAAGAGTAAGGTTGATTTACAGAGTCTGGCTCTTGATTCCCCAGATGTTTTCCAAAAGAGTGCTATTGACTATTACTCAAAACGACCTATATCGTTAGAAAACATAAGCCTTGGTCATTTTGTAGCATATTATAATATATTCTCCAGAAATAAACAATCCAATAAAAGATTAGTAGATCCTGTCAATGTTAGTTCTCATCAGGCAGTTGACAATTCTTAGTGTGTTGATGAAGCGGAAGGGAACTGGATACCTTTTGCAAGATAATTTAGGATACTTACATACCTACGAAATAGAACTACGCCACGAAAAATACGATTTCATCGGTATAGTTATTTTGACGATCCAGACTTTTTTTAGGGAAAGACTGTTAACAAAAATTAGGAATGCAGAGTTAAACAGCGAAGAGGAAGAGGTTCTTGGTAGATAAATCAACGAAGAGGCATTCGAAGGATATGAATTTGAAAACTCAAATTGGAGCAGTGGAAGAAGACTTAATTCCTGGTGGAAATCCGGGACCACAGTTGTGTGGCGACCCGTCTACTTTTATTGCGCAACCACCTCAGTTGTCAGAAGACGATTTCTTAGTTCTTGCTAGCAAATTGAATAACGCTCGAAGAGACACGTTACTTCATATCTATCAACACTTTTCCTTAACGTCTACACCTCCATTAAATTTATTTATTAGTGGTGGGGCTGGTGTCGCCAAAAGCGTAAATGCTAAGTAGTAAACGACGCTACCAACCTCAATCATCATACAACTAGATTTTTTAGCCTTGTTCAAGAGTTATATAAAAATTTATCATCCTGTACCGAAAGAATGTCATAACTCATAAATCTCACATAATGACCATTGTCTGAAACAATACGGTCAAGCAGAATATCTGGATGCTATCAAACCGCTGTTTTCAAATTTACCAGAAAATGATGCATTGTATGAAATATCAAATAGTGTAATATATGATCAGAAAACAAAATATGACGCCAAATGTCTAGTAGAAAAAATAGGCTCCTTCATTCATTTGTTCACTAAATATATGGCATTTAATATTGACAAAAGTTTATTTTGTAAGCAAAATTCTGCAGTCCGTCTATATGAATATGAAAGTTACTTTAGACGTTTTAAAGGAATTAAAGAAGTTCTTGATAAATATTAGAACCGACGAACATTTTGATGGAATTGTAAATGATTGCCGAAAAATTAGATGTTGAGTTTGAAACTTCGAGATCCAGACCTGATTATCTCGAAGACCAGACAATTAATGATCCGAAAATGCCAGTTACCGTAGCAAGCGCGGAAAGATCTTTTTCTAAATTAAAACTAATAAAAAATTACCTGCGCCCAACAATGAGCTAGGAAAGATTAACAAGCAACAATATCAATAGAGGAGGCCATATTAGACCATATAGACATCCCTCCCCTACCCTATTCCCTCTTAAAAGCTCTCCTGATGTTGCGAGTGTCCATGGGCGACGGAAGTTGCTTTCCTGAGGTTACCCGTTTTCTCGTTTACTTTCATAAAAAAAAATCGAGGAAAAAAGGGGCGCTTCATAGGTTTCGCGCACAGGCGCCGACGGGGGTCGGCTCGGCCCTGAGTAACACAGGATAGTTTTATCCTGGAAAAATTTACGGTTTTTGCGCGATAAATGGCGCAACTCCCGTCATCTAGTACTAAATATAAGATTACCTTTCTTTCGAATCGCTCGACAACAGTGGTGAGTAGCAGGGCGGTAATGATCATGACGATAGGGAAGGTGAAAGTCAAGATCTCCGGACTGACGCTGTACGTGCTACCGGTCGAGAGGAGCACCGAAAGAGCGTACGTCTGTATCGACAGAGTCCCGTTCATCGCGCGAAGGATGAATAATATGCTTATTAGATAGATCCACCTCCGCCATTTTCTATCTTTAACTGAAACATACAACTATCATTACATTAACCCATCAAGCCCCATAAGCTTACCGGTGAGCGAGACACAATAGAATAACAAAAGATTTCCAATAATCCGCGATCGAGGGATTCAACTAAATAATTATAAGAAAACATTTTTTTCCGTAAGGATACCATATATTCCCTTTTAGGCAGTTTTAGGCCGGCAACAGGTGCGTTGCCGGCTACTAAATAATTATCAACTAAATAATTATAAGAAAACATTTTTTTCCGTAAGGATACCATATATTCCCTTTTAGGCAGTTTTAGGCCAGCAACAGGTGCGTTGCCGGCTACTAAATAATTATCAACTAAATAATTCGAAGAAAACATTTTTTCCGTAAGTATACCATATATTCCCTTTTAGGCAGTTTTAGGCCGGCAACGCACCTGCATGTCTGATGTTGCGAGTGTCCATGGGCGACATTAATTGCTTTCCATCAGGTGTTTTTTTAATACTACCAAACAAGCTATAATATGTCTTATACCGGTAACCGGACCGATAGGAGGTAAGATATAATATTTACTCAACCAAGATGTAAGTGGAAATTTTAAGATAGAGCCATTAGTGAGATTAAATACCCACACATAATATCTTTTGTAGATACTTCGGGCAGCGATTTATAAACTTCGTCCGCTTTTTCCATAGCTGCCACTTCATTCGTCACTGTTGAGTCATTTTTGTGCAATCCTCTGAGAAAAGCCACAATTTCTCGGGCTTCCTGGAATAAGGACATATTAAGGTTGTGTGTTATATTAGCTAAAAGCTAAAAAATGTACGCTGCGGTGTCAGGGCTGTGCTCTGTAGCTAGAGTCAAATTTGAGGTAGGGCAGCATTGGTTACAGGTAGGGCGGAGGTAAAAAAAATATCATAATTGAGTGGATTTCCCAAACCGCTTTTTTACGCGGCAAGGCTGAAAACTATCCTATTTTTTCAAGATATTGTTTTTATTTTTTGTTTTAATCGTAAAGCACAACGTTTATAATATGGCCCTATCATTATATTTTAAAAATAATTATTATTTTTCAAGAAAATTAAGCAAATATAGGCGATTTCCAATTTTGGTGGCTTGTCGCCGACCTATTTTACTCAATATCAAGATCGATTAACTAAAAACTAGACGTATGATTCGATTTTAATTTTTATGTAGTCGTTTTATAATAGTTGATCATTCAAAATATATCAATTTTATTATATTAAGTACTGTAGTATAGTTTTACAGGCACAATTTAGGTCTGTCGCCGAGAATTTTCCAATTTTGGTGTCATTTACAAAACGATATTTCTACAAAACACCAGTGATTCCTAAAGCATACAAATTACGTCATGCACTTCATTTAGTCACGCGCTAACCGGCTTAGGAGGTCGTTGTGTGCTGTGCCGTACCAGTTTCCCGCCAAAAATGTAAGTAAACCGTTTCATTGCAACACCCCCGATTTTATGCAATTTTGGTGTACTTAAATAATCATACTTGTGGCAGTAATATTTTATTGTTATTTTGAGTAATGGTAGAGCTTTGGTTTGTTTATTGTTTAGTAAATATGTTATTATTTTAGTACACGTAGTTTTTTTTTAAGAATTTTTTTCTCGCAATTTCCAATTTTGGTGGGACAATTTTGGTGGTTTTGGTGGCATTTTTAGACCCACCAAAATTGCTTCATCACACCAAAATTAGAAAATATAAATAAAAATGTTTATTTACTAACACCAACATTGCTTCATGAGACCAAAATTATAAAATCAATTGATAAATCTAATTAAATATTAATGTAATTACTATTAAATCGAATATAAGTCGAAATATTAGGATAATAGCACAATGTACCGCCTTGTGCCCTCTTTTCCCTTGCCTCGTAATTTTACTATGTACTTTCATGTCTATAATATTGTTTTTTTTACTGCATTGAATTTTGAACTAATTGAGCGCGCTCGCACGTATCTTATGAAGTTAATTTATTATCATTGATATTTGTTCTTTTCTCCTAAATTTGGATATTTATATGGTTTCTTTAGTACATACTGTATTAAAAAATATTTAGGAAGATATTGGGACATAGGTCGTATTACAATTGTGTCCCTTTTCTACTTTGGCTATTAACTATACCTATTCGAGATAACAGCGCTGAAAGAGTAACTTTTTTTACTTTTGTGTGAGCAAACTCATAATGCTACGGGACTTGCCCATACAAATCACAAAAAATGCTGATACTTTCACAGTAAACTCTATAAGGGTATACATAACACTATTTTTTTATCCTGTAGATAGATATTTTCAAATTAAGAAGGTATTCTGTTACAGGAAGCCGAAGAAAAAAACTAAACAAACTAGAGCAGAGCAGTTACAAAGAAAGAGAGAGTCTGAAAGAAAGAGAAAAGAAAACATCAGAAAAGATCCCCTCAAGCTTGAAGAACTGAGAAGAAAAGAACGCGAAAGATACCACAGAAAGAAAGCTGAAGGCAAAATTGTACCGTTGTCCGAATTACCACCTCGAGCCCGTAGACTGAAACAGAGACGAAATTATATTAACTTCAAAGCGTACTGTGAAAGAAAAAAAAGAAGAGGTTCACCTTCAATACTATCCAGCTACATTCCACTACATAATTTATCCATCGAAACAACGTCACAGCAAACACATCAGCCAATTTCAAATTCACCTCGAGTTTTGCGATCCCATAACATAAGTCTTACTTTTACCGTTGAAGCTGCTCCTGCTGCTCCGATTGAAGAAACATTATCCATCGATGCTATTCAAAGAAGTACACCTGTTAATGAGACCGCTTCTCCATTTATAAGTCCCAACATAAGCTGCATAAACTCCCAGTTCTATGTCTGGGCGAAACAGTCCGCAGTCAGATATTTCTACAAGCACTAGCATCTTTAAACGAGAACTGAACGACCAACTTAGAAAATACCGAGAACAGAAAAAGTCCCAAATAAGATTACTTAAGAAAGCTCTTCTGAAGGAACAACAACAAAAGTTTTTGTATGTCCAAAAAAAGTTGGGTGTAGCAAACGCATGGTAAGTCCTAAAAAAATCAGTCCTAAACAAAAAAAAACTACGCAATCTTGTGAAAAACTTCTTTGAAGATGATGAAAATAGTCGAATATGTCCAGGCAAGCAAGATTATATAACAAGAGGTGGTTTGAGAAAGCAAAAACGATATTGGAATGATTCTTTAAGAAATTTACATCGAAAATATCTTGAGAATGGGTACCCACCTATAAGCTATATTACTTTTACAAGAATGAGACCATTTTGGGTAATTAAGCCAAGAATCGAAAACCGTGAGACGTGCATGTGTAAAACGCATGCTAATATGGAGTTTGTGATATCATCTCTGAAGAACAACAAGATTATTCTTGAAAATTCCATAACAGCGGTCTTAAATACTTTGACTTGTGAAAAAACTACGGTTGACTGTTTACTACGTAAATGTGAGGTTTGTTGTAATAAAATGTTAAGTTTCAAGGAATTTGACAACTCAAAAACCATTTCATACTATGTTTGGGAGAAAGCAGCCAAAAGCTATACTAAAAACAATAAAGAAAAATATATTAATGCAATTGCAAAAGTTAACAAAGTGGACACTCCTAAAGATGTAATTAAATTGTTTTTAAAAACTATAACGCCATTTATGGCTCATTGTGGAAGAATTAAGAATCATTACGCTTCTGTAAAGAAAATAAAAGAAGAACTATCTGAAAACGAATGCTTAATACACGTTGACTTCAGTGAGAATTATAACACAAAATATGGAGAAGAAGTTCAAACAGTTCATTTTTCTGGAGGCCGATCGCAAATAACTTTACACACTTCTGTTATTTATTTTAAACATGTAGATCAAACTATTCCCCAGTCGTTCTGCACTATCAGCAAATCCTTGCGTCATGATGCGTCCGCAGTCTGGGCGCACTTAGTGCCAATTATGGAGCAAATTAATGAAGACGCTCCTAATGTTAGCACGCTGCATGTTGTTTCTGATTCACCATCCACTCAATATAGAAATAAAAAAATATTTTACATCATAACCTAACTAAAAATTTATCTCCCCAAATTAACAACTGTCGTTTGGCACTACTCAGAAAGTGGACACGGAAAAGGTGCTCCTGATGGAATCGGCGGAGTTCTCAAAAGAACAGCAGATCAACTAGTAGCCTTTGGTAAAGATATCCCTGACATGGAGACTCTTGTCGAAAAGTTACAGAGTGAAGTATCCGGAGTAAAGATTAAAACTGTAGAAGATCATGAAATATCAGTAAAAGATTGGCATTTACCAAAACAACTCAAGCCATTCTCTGGTTCAATGCAAGTACACCAAATTGTATGGAATATTAAGTCAACAATCGGTTTAGCTATGCGTTCACTATCTTGTGTTGAGCCACTTTGTTTTTACAATGCCATAGAATGCCCTCACGGTTGCCATCTAGGTTTCTATGAAATACCTAAAGAGAGTGAACTTGTTCCAGATGAAATTATTTCAAGTACACCCTCTTCTAAACAAATTGTAAAAGACAATAGATTGAGCATAAAGAAACCTGCTATACACTGCTTCAAAGCATCCGAGCCATTTTTCTTAAAAACGAAGAACATAATATCACAAAACAAAGTCAACTTGTCAATAGATATGGATAACATCATGGATTGTGAAAATTTGCTTCCAAGCACTTCATTCTTTGAAAACATCAACTCCAATATACTTACACAGTTTGAACACTCGGCAAGTGATATTGCAGAGGATAAAAAAGAAGACAGATCAAGACTGTCTAGCAGTAGTAGTGGTGAAGAATCTATTTTTAATAAAGTAATAAAAAATCATTTAGAAACTTCAAAAAATATTGAATCATACAGTGATAAGGATTTAAACATATTTGTAGATACCAAAAGAGCCAAAAAACCACTAAAGAAGCGCAAAATTATCAATATTGACAACGATAAAGACTTAAACATGTATTTAAATAACAATAGAGCCAAAAAACTACCAAAGAAACTTAGCATCATCAATAGCGACAGCGATGAAGACTTAAATATATTTAAAATAAATAGCAAGAGAATCAAAAAACCGCCAAAAAAGCGCAGAATTGATAATAGTGAAAGTGATGAAGAAAATATATTTGTACTTTGATTTTTTTATTTAAAATTTGAACATTTGATGTTATAAAAATAGGTAGAGTTAGGGTCCTTTGTTTTTCAATATTATTAATGCAAAAGTTTGTTCTATGGATAAAAAATTACAGTAATAATACCTAGGCATTTGATTTTTACAATTTTAGAGATTTTAGGATATAGTGAGTATGGTAAAGCGTACGTACTCGGCAAGTGTGCCATGTTCCATTCTGCTGATGCTGCGCACTTTCCGGGTAGGCACGCTTTGCCACAATCACTGTAGTCTGTAACTTTATATTATCTAGAATTTATTCCTTGTCTAGAGTGGTATAGAATATGTTTTTTTTACTTATTTTAACTTTTTATGTTTGCGAAGATTTCTTAAGTTGTTAATACTTTGATATTGTTAATTTTTATACGTCTTAGCAGATGATTAGTTTGTAAGATAAGTGTTGATTGTTGATTAATAATTACCTTTATAATGAAAGTTTATTTAAAGTATAAGAAGTCCCAGTATTTCGTTATTCTTATAATAAGAAATCTTTATATCTTTGTGTTATTTTAACAGTAGTAACAATAATACTGTGATTGATTCTTTTAAGAATTATATAAAATAATTGACATGTTTCCTATTAATTTTTATGTAACTTACACTACTGCACTCCTTACTCCGTTGTAAAAGAGCTTAAGGACTGTTGAAAATAAAAGACTGTAATTAGTTGTAACTTGTGGGAATAATTAATAATAAATGATAATTACAAATTATATGCCCAACATATTATTTCATTCGGTAAGTATCACAAAAAATTCTATTATACTTTTACCACGAATAATAAAATGTTATATTATTATTGGTACATTTTTTTTCTTAATAAAATATGTTGCCCAGTCATGGGATCATCTTTCAAACTAGACAATCATATTAAGATGATATTTTGTTAAAATATGCTACATATTCGGTTAGTCTTTAAAATATATAAGTAGGTACAGCCATTAGGATTCATCTTTTAAATATGCTAGTACATTGTTCTGTCCATCTTTAAAGCTGCACACTAGCTTGAAATGACATGAATTTTAAGGTAAAGTTATTCAGGTAGGCAAGTAGATCTGTTACCAAAAGGCAATTTTTATTTTTATTTTTTTACTGCAGTACAAGGTTTTTTCCATCCAAATATAATTTTGGTGGGGTGTAACAATTTTGGTGGTATCATTTTCAATTTTGGTGTCAAAAAACCAATTTTGGTGGGAGGTCAATTTCGGTGTCAGGAATAACATGATTATTTAAGGGAATATTCTTATTCTTGTTGATAATTTAATTAAAAGATAGTACTCTCTAACACCTAAAATCAAATTGAATAAAAAAAAATCATAAACAAAAATTTCCACCAAAATTAGTAAAAAAATGCTAGTTGTTGAAATCCACTCAATTGCTGATCTGTCCTCGGAGCACGGGCTCCTAAATCAATTACCATGTATACAAAGTTTTGTTAGCTACAAATTTTTTTTAAGTATCACAATGATATTTTTATAAGGTAAGGAATTGCCCCCCTCCAGCTACGGCCGTGTGCTGCCAAAATAAAACTTGATACAGATGTTATGTCGCAGTCATCTGGTTGAATCTGCTATTTGATTGAATGACTAGCTACTTCAATGAATGGACTCATGAAATTGAGAGACTAAAAGACAATTCCTCAAGTCGTTGATTATAACGTTTAACGTCTAATTTAATAAGGGCCAACTCGTCAAGTCTGACTGTAAATTAAATGATTTTATTTTATAAATACGCTAGTCATTCAATCATATATCAGATACAACAGATGACTGACATTTACACAACTGCAAATGTTTAAAGCACTTTGAACAATCACACAAATCGAGTCTAACAATTACAAACATACATCAACTTTTCCTCGTTTAACAAGAAACGCCGGCGACTCGGGGGCTCGCAGTAAAAGTAGAGTCACTAATACTGGTACACCAATCACGGAGTACACCACATAGTAATAGTCTAAGTAGGCGCCGAGCGCGTACATTATAATAACTCCGATATACTGAACGACAGGCAGAAGGACCGCCAGCGAGCCCCGTATGTCGTCTTGGCTGATCTCCTTAACGTAAATAGGGACGCATAAAAATAATCCGCCCGACGCCACCCCACCGAATAATCTCGAAATCACGAGTGTTGTGGTCGTAGGATAAACGACTTTCATGATCCAAGATATCTGAAAAGAAAAAAGTTCTTTTTACTACCCAGTTACTTTGAATAAACATGTATCTCGAAAACGATTAAATCGTATAGAGATAAAATGAGAATCATTTTTAACATTTTACATACGGATTTAAATTGTCGCCCGCCTGGAATCCAGTGAACAATAAGTGCAAACCGCGTGTGTCACCTGTGTCTATAAGTGTAAACCCGGATACAGTTAGTGTTGTGTGTCGCAGTGAACCTACTGACTTTCAGTGTATTGGAACACAAATATTAGACAACTCGAGGGTAGTCGTAGAACCGACCGCCCGGTGCAAACGAAGACGTCGCGCTCCTGCAGTCCCCTCGTGACCACGGCCGTTGCAACACGGCCGAAACGTCGAGAAAAAGTATGTAGGTACTCGTAGTAGCATTACTACTTAAATAAGTCGCGTTAAGTCCCGATTAAAAAGTTTAATGAGAATCATTTTTAACGCCGATCATTTTAAATGCAAACCAAAGAAGTCAAATCAGGGGCATAGCTACCGCTGCAATTATACGGGCTATCTGCCAGCAACTCGGGCCCCCAAAGGCACGCTACGCTTCTGAGTCGAATCCTAATTTTAAACAACTGTCAACAGTGTGATGATGTTGACCATTATGGTTATAAATTATAATGAATACCTTACCTAGGTACTCATATGTTAGCAAAATAATAGGTAGCTATGGTTTAACACTTATTTTCGATTGAAATTGTTCCAGTTAATAAAAAAGGTTACCAGTTGAGGAAATGCAAGCCATAATATGCCAATTTTCCTTCCATATTTGTCAGTTATGTATCTAAAAATTATAACTCCCAGAATCGCTGATAAGTTTATGATGCTGGCTATCCATGCTAGATCTGAGTCTGATATAATACCGCCTATGGGCGACTGCGCAGACTGCAGCAGCCTCGCAGTCGGCGACATCCATCCGATTTCGAAACCGTAAGTTAAGGAAGCGCCATTTACTGAAACACAGTAGTAGCAGCGTTAAGGGGACGATGACGACGACGCAGGGCGACCGCCAGAGGGCCGAGACAAGCGGCAAGCGATTATCGTAAACGCCAACGCCAACGCCACAAAATGTATGGGATTTGACATTAGTACATAATCGCTAGCGAAGCGATGACTTATGTCAAATCGCATACATTTTGTTAGCGTTTACGATAGTCGCTTGCCACTTGTCTACAAGGCCGCAAGGGCAGGGCGCGATGATGACGTCATTATGGAGCTCGCATGTTATTGCATTCCAGCGGTGCGTCAAGCGGTGTGACCGTGTTGTAGTATCTTCTAAAAGCACCTTTAACAATCTTTTATCATTACGAGTTATTGGTTTTAATAACAGTAAGTACGAGTTAAAATAATTATTATAGGTAGGTATATTATATTATAACAACAATGTGTATTTGTTTGAGATTGTACCGCACAATCAGCACTGATAAGTACTACTAACAAATAATATTTGTGATCCTGTCGTACGTTCATCTGATGGCAGAGTGCTGCCATAAGACCTATGCGGCAGCAATACTGTCCTTGAATACTTAGATGCAAACGTACTGCCCGTACTGGAGGTGGCAGCGCTGTCTATCATCTGTACAATATACATACATATCACTCAAATTATTATCACTCACCTAATAATGTAAGCATCCATTGCATTCGAGTGTTGCCTTTCTTTATATCTTCGTCATCAGAAGGCATATTCCCGAGCCTGAGAAAAACCCTCAAGTCGGAAGTTCCTTTTGATTACTAGAAAAAGTGAGAAAAAGTGGAATTTTCTTGTTATTTCACGAAATACGAGAATATTGTTAACAATAATTTTTGCCAAAAAGGTTTTCACTAAATGAAAGCTGTTGAAAACCTTTTTGGCTTTTTCGTTAGTTTTAGATTTTTCAATACAAACAGTATCAACACTTAACAAATTTCCAAAAATATAGGGGTAACAAAACAAAGTGATAATACTTTAGGGTGTGTATGAGTTCACTGTGAAAGTAGCAGCCCTGAAAGAGTAACATTTTTAATTTTTAACATTTTTAAACTGGCTTGGTCATACAAATCACCAAAAATGTACTCTTTCAGTGCCACTACTTTCACAGTCAGCTCCATATATGCATTTTTTTTTCGAAAGGGTCTAAGCTACTGGTCTGGTTAAGACCACGGTAGTTTAATCGTGGCTATAACTAGTCTGTTGCTAGTTGGTTTGGAGATAAACAATAAGGGGGCCTGGCCCCGTCCCCTAAAGTCACACGTGTGACGAAAGCTATTTGGCGATGAGTAAAATGAAAATGCCGTGTCGTCCGGGAATAGCGCTTTTTGTACTAGAGGAAGGATGGGCAAATCGGACGTGTAGAGATTGTAGAGAATTGGGGAAAGAACCGAGCCCTGCGGTACTCCAGCCTCTAAATTTCTAGGTTAAAACAGAATGCCTTTGACTCTAAAACGAAATTTACGGTTTTTGAGGTAGTTACTTATTATTATAACAAGACTATCGGAACCATATTATATGCAACACAATTAACTCTAAAGTACCTATTGTCACTTTTATTACACTCTGTATCATGATAACTCAACTACGTTAAAAGATTTTTTGAACCTATGTGAAATAAAAAATGTCGATCGTTACCATATTGCAAAGCAAAGTATAGATGTTTAAAAGTTACTTAGTAGGTCTTACCACTTGTTTATACTTCTATTATTCTATATTTTTCTGCACTTGGAATTCTTGCGTTAACATCTGTTTAGTATTGTGACTCTACATCTCTTAATAACGCGGAACTAACTGATTTTGTTTCAACATTAATAATAATATTATGTATTATATCATTATCAGTCAAGTAAATATGGTTTTTATTGTGTACACATAACGAACGTGTTATCTATGTTCTCACTACACAAATTGATATAGCCAAGATCGTAATGGATCAGTGGCGGATTTACCAATAGGCTAAGTAAGCTGGAGCCTAGGGCGGCAAATTTAGCCCCATTTTTTATCGTACAGAAATAAAAAATCCCACCAGAAACATTTCATGTTCTTATACAATATTGCCGAGATGACCACAATATAAGGTTAACGGTTTACCCTGTGAAAAAGATATGAGATCTCATGTAGAGTCAAGCTTCTGAATCTACTACACGGCCTAACTCTACTGACCCTAACTTAAACAAATTCTACATACCAGTAAATATGTATGTATGGCTTCGCCGTTTCGTTACCGCACAGCAACAGAATTTCAAACTTTTCAAAGGTCAGTTATAGGGGCGCACAGTGTGATAAAAACCTCGATTTTGTTTCACCGCGTTTTTCTTTCAAAATACTATAGTTGATAGCTATATAAACATTAGAGTAAAACTCCGAGATCGATATTCTTTGTAGTTATTTTTTTAAAGAGTGTCAAAGTTGGCGTTTTTCCGGGTCAAAAATTTGCATAAAAATTAATTAAAAAAAAACTAATCAAGTAACATTAATTTTGTATATACCAATTGAACAAGCACTTAATACTTTACTTTTTCTCCGAATTTGGTTAACCTACTGTGATCAAGTAGGGAGATATTTATTTATTTAGTAATTTTAGTTTTTTATTTTAAATTTCGCGATTAGATCGAATTAGAAAAAGTTTTAAGCATGAAATGATAGTGTGAGTAATCCTTTATCAATGTTATCAAAAATCACACTCTAATAACCTCTGTGTCAGAAGTTATATCGTATTTAAATTTTTTTTAATAAAAATTCGGATTTTTTGTACCTAAGGTTGTCACTAAAGGTCTCTTGTTTGATTTATCCGGTTGATACGCAAATTCGCAATCGATATCCTATACAAAAAATATCAGGATCACGTTTAGGTAGGTCTAATAATAAAAAATCTAAAAAGTGAAAAAATATGACGTAAATTAATGATTTTATATGCTCAAACAGTATCTAATCAGTAATCACCTTCTGATGTAGTCGGGGAAAATAAAATATCAACTTTAGTGACAACCCTAGGTATAAAAAAATCCGAATTTTTATAAAAAAAAATTGAATTGGATATTACTTCTGACACAGAGGTTATTAGAGTGTGATTTTTGATAACATTGATAAAGGATTACTCACACTATCATTTCATGCTTAAAACTTTTTCTAATTCGATCTAATCGCGAAATAACAAATAAAAAACTAAAATTACTAAATAAATAAATATCGGCCTACTTGATCACAGTAGGTTAACCAAATTCGGAGAAAAAGTCAAGTATTAAGTGCTTGTTTAATTGGTATAAACAAAATTAATGTTACTTGATTAGTTTTTTTTCTATTAATTTTTATGCAAATTTTTTACCCGGAAAAACGCCAACTTTGACACTCTTTAAAAAAATAACTACAAAGAATATCGATCTCGGAGTTTTACTCTAATGTTTATATAGCTATCAACTATAGTATTTTGAAAGAAAAACGTTGTGAAACAAAATCGAGGTTTTTATCACACTGTGGGGCGGTAAAAATTGAATAGCCTACAGGCGGCAAATTTGTAAATCCGCCACTGTAATGGATGGATCAATGGAGTCAACACGCATGACTGCATGTATTTTAAATGCGAGACTGCATTAAAGCGGCACGACACGACGCGACACTTCACGTTCCAAGGTGAAACTACGGTTGCAACAGCGTTGCTCCGCTGCAGAGTATTGTTGCATAGACTCGACGGGGCGAACCTTGGTTCCTAAGATACTGACAGTTAATAACATTGTAGTGGCGTCACCATTAAATTAGGCTCATATTGGAGGCGTCTAAAAATGCCATTTATAAATTTTACGTAGCTTTACACCATTACAATGATATTCCGTTGGAACTTTTAACAATTCTTAACATTTACAAGAAATTATCTTAATCTGAATTTACGTTTACGTCCTGCAAAACTTACGTCGTATGACATTTAACGATGACGTAAGTTTTGCGGGACGTACTGTTTCTGTTTTTCCGCCTGAGGCAGAGCTGCGGCATACGTGGGATACACAACCGCGACAGATTCTAATAGACCTGAGAGAATTACGAAGAAAATCATTCTTTGTTGCCTACCGCATATTCCCACA
This sequence comes from Aricia agestis, assembly GCF_905147365.1. NCBI lineage: Eukaryota > Metazoa > Arthropoda > Insecta > Lepidoptera > Lycaenidae > Aricia > Aricia agestis. The sequence goes on along the minus strand of NC_056408.1, from coordinate 19,315,565 downwards.
GAACAAAAAGCTATTTACACTCTAATATGACGAATAAAACCTCTTAATAAACATAATATTATGTTCTTTATTGCACAGTTATAAATAGCGTGACAAACTTAAAGATTATAATTTATAATAATAAATAATATAGTATACGTTAAAATCGTATAAGAATAATATTTTATAATTATATCCCCTGATATCCCACTGATAATTTATGCAGCGTATATTATATAACTATCTGGGGTCCGCTGTCTTTATTTTTTGTGTGAAGTTCCCAATATGCCAGACAAAGATAAGCAGACCTTGAATAGTCAATCAAATGTGTAAATATTTTTATAAATGAGTTATGAGGGGATAACAAATAATACGGTATATCTGCAACATTCCATCTTACATACAGTGTACAGGACTAGTAATAATTTAATCTATTACAATTTTAATAGTGTTGGATGGTTTTTTAAATTCCTGTGAGTGTCTTGTCAAACATTGGTGCATTTAAGTGCTAACTGCTAACATAAATTAAAAACGGAAAATAAATCCAACTTCATCACAGACGGCTTTACAAAGTTTAACATATAATGGGGTCCGCACTCTCCGAGCAGGTCTAGTAGGCACAGTGACAGATGAAACATCACCATTCATAGCAAAATATGTTATCATGCAGAAGAAAAGTAAAGGTGCCGGTTGGCAGCTGGCAACATGAAAAAGCGAAGTCACAAAATTACAGCTATAGACAGTTTTTGTTCTTTTTTGACAGAGTTGCTGCTGCCATTTTAAAAATATGGCTGATCATAGAAATGTTTACTTCGATTTTCTAGCTGCCTTGGCCGAGAATATTAATTAGGTATTAAAACTTTTAGTGCACCATGCTAAGGGCCTGATTACACCTACCGAGTAGAGTGGCGAGACTTTGCACTCGGCCGAGCACATAATATTATGTATAAATAAATATTGTGGTGGGAAGTGGCAGTGTTTTCCAATAATGAGCGAAAACAACCATATAAGCCAATATGAACACTTTACAAAATTGTTACAAGTCCACCAACTTTATCACACTGTCGCTAAATAGAATGTAGCGGCTGAGGGATCCTGTCATCCAAATCCATCTTCCTCTCGTGTACTTTCAAATGTCCTTTCAAAGTGCACTTCTGCGTGAACGCTCGCCCGCAAACGGGACACACGAATCTCTTATCGTTGTCGTGTATCCGCATGTGTTCCCTCAGTGTCTTCTTCCTCTGGTAAGACTTCAAGCATATATTACAGGTGTGTATTCGTTCGCCGTCGTGCTTTATCATGTGCATCTTCAGGGAATTCCTCGTGTAAAAAGCTAGATCACATTTATTGCACTTGTGGTTCCTCTCGTTGAGGTGGTCCCGTCTGACGTGGCTGGACAGGTGGCCCGGGGTGATGTAGCTCTGCGGACAGGCCTTACACTTGTAGCGCTTCAGCTCCTCGTTGTGGACCTCCGCTAGATGTTTCTGGCGGGCGTAGAAGGAGGTCAAGGAGATATCGCATCGCTTGCACGTGTATCTTATCCCCGACTTGTGCTCCTTGGACACGTGGTTCTCCCGCTTCGTGACTTTGTTGAAAACCGCATCGCAATACCGGCAGGGGAAGTTGCCGACCTCGTGCGTCCGCATGTGGCCCCGAAGCCGCGCTTTCGACGCGAACGCCTTCCCGCAGCTGTCGCACACGTGGTTCGGGTAGTGCACGTTCATGTGCGTATTGAGACTGACGAAATTTAAAAAGCTCTTCTTGCAGATGGGACAATCCAACTGGTCCTTCTCCAATTTAAAAGGCAGACTGCTAGTCGAACTTCTCGTTTGGCTGCACACGTCTACGTGTTGTTTCAACTCGTCGTAGTTGGATATGTCGATGTTACATCTCTTGCATTTGAGCTTGGTTGACGATTTGTAGTACCCCTGGAGGTTCGATGCGATCATTTTACGGAATGCGCTGTGTATATTAGAAACTGTGTGGTCCTTGATGTGGCTTTTTAAATCGTCCAAGCTTGTATACTTCTCGGAACATATGGTACATGAGAACATTTGATTTTTGCATACCTTGAACGGGAACAGACCAGACTCTATCATCTTCTGCGTTTCACTCAACTCCACGGCCTTCTTTACGGTGTACGATACTTTCTTTTTGCTATTGGATTTTCTGTGTCTCGTCCTATATTCCTTTGATTTTGTTTTCAAAACCAATTCATTGAGCACTAAAAACGAAACACAATGTTGTCATCAATAAGGCAGCTAAAAATACGAGGTCGAAACAAACGATTTGGCTAAGAATTTAAGGGAAGTACTTCGACACAATTGGGGTGACTAGATAAAATCATTAGTGTAACAGAAGTTATTTATTATACTATACTTACTTATATCATCTATATCCAAAGCTTCATGTTTCAAATCTACTAGTTCATCTGAAAAAAAAAACAAATTTCATTAACCCTAGAAGCCTAATCTATCTCAGGATTACACAAAGCCTTAATATATGTCTCAGAGGCGTACACATATAATTCACAATTTTTATCATAGGGTGCCATGTGGTTATGGTGTGGTGGTTAACATCACATGGTGGCAGAAAAAGACAAGAAATCTTGAATAGTCATAATAGCCCACATAATATTATTCTTTATTAGTAAGGGTAAAAATTATGCCAGTAACTACTGTAAGTAACTATAAGTATGTAACTACTGAATTCATTTGATCTTTCATGAGTAGCTTCATTTTGATAAGAACAACAATTTCCTCCTCGAAAATTCTTGAAAGTGGTAGCTAACAGAGATAGAAAGGATTTAATATTTCGATTTGATGGTCCTAAAACGGAACCAGCTGATTTTTAGGGTTCCGTACCCAAAGGGTAAAAACGGAACCCTATTACTGAGACTTTGTTGTCTGTCTGTCCGTCTGTCTGTCTTCAGACTGTATCTCAAGAACCGCTATAGCTAGAGTTCTAACATTTTGATAAGACGAACAACATTTGTATCTGCGAAAAATCTTGAAAGTGGTGGCTAAGTGCTAACAGAGATATAATGGATTTCATACTTTGCTTTGACGGTACTAAAATATGGATTGTTCTATTTGTAGGACAATGTTACTCTTAAATTATATAATTAATAACCTATCAATCAAAGTACTCATAAAAAAAACTACCTTATGAAGCTAATTTTTTGTGTAGTAAAAAAAATTGTTCTAGGGCTCCCATACTATATAATATAATATAATACATTATAAAACACACTACACTAGTATAATTATATTAGCATGTAGGTGAACACCTCAGCATTTAATGTCTCCGAGTCTGATAGCTGAAACAGTAAAGTGTTTACTCACCAATATCATTATTTCTATCATCAAATTCATTATCAGTGTCAATCATTAGGCCGTCTTCATCCTTTACCTCCTCTTTTACATTGGGCAGTGCTTGCTGGTCTGCTACTGTAATAAGTCATTAAAATAAATTATTATTATTTCTAGCAATATCTCAAAGAAATAACAAACCTGTAGGTATATGTATGGTATGAAACCTTTCTGCAAAGTGTCATGTTTGATGGAACCCCAAATTATAAGAAAACATAATACATATTCATTTTTGTACAGTACATAGTAATAATAAAATGTAAATTTTACATTGTGTATTAAATTTTAAGGGTTTGAATTAAAATAAATAAAATAATAAAATTTGGACATGACTAATAACTGAATAGGTGTATTTTTTTGTTTTTAGTAGTATTTGCATGGAACCCTGAAAACTCAGGGCTCCACGGAGTACACTTTAGAGTATAGATGCATTAGAACTTAACAACTAAGTACATATCCAATATGAAAGAATATACAGTAGACCCTTGCTAATCCGGCCTCTACCTAATCCGGCGCCTATTGTAATCTAACAGCATATAATATCTCTGTAGATCATAATTGTGTAAAATGTGTAAAAAAACGAAGGAAATTATTTGAAAACTACTGGAGCAATTTTTATACACACAGGCACAAATAAGTAGACAACACGAAAGATCATAGGCTATTTTTGTGGACAAATTCTCTGAAATATCTAATTTACGCTAGGAAAGACGCGTGCCGCGTGGACCGTCTAGTATTGTAAAAAAAACCATTTATCTAGAAGCATTTTCCACGGGGTAAATTGGGGAATACATTTGTATGGAAAAACAGTGTTAGCATACTCTCTTAAGGTATTGTAATGTGTAAAAATGTAGGCAGTACTCAATAATCTGACACATTTGCTAATCCGACACGGCCGTGAAAAATGTTTGTCAGATTAAGTCGGGTCTACTGTATTGTATTCAATATGTAGCTTGAAAATTTTAGCATTTCAACATGTGAATGTAACAAAATGCATCTTACTTTGCAATCGTAACGAAGCTTCAAAATTCTTCAATGATGAAACTGCTCGCTTCTTAAATTCCATACTCTCTTGCAGTTTATGTATGCATTGTAGGCATATAAGGAGTTTTGTGTCATCAAACTCTAAATTTCCTATCTGTAAATAAAATACAAGTTACAATAATTGTTAAAAACTATAGAAATAAAAAATATAAATCTCGCACTTTAGCAGAGTAAGTATATATTTTAGTGGCAAAGTAAAATATAAATATAGGCTTTATGGAACGAAATATGGTCCATAATCAATAAGCATTATTATAGCATGGTTACTTACATCTATAGTAAAACATTGTGACAACATTTCCAAATAGCTTGAAGTCTCTTTGTTGTATTTTATCAACATGCTGCGCACTATACCATCAAAAGAGCACAAGCTGCACAATCCAACAATGGGAAGGCTTTCGACCATAATATCAGATTCCATGGCAAAGAAAGACGACAAATTTTGCAAAGAAATAAATTAATCAAGTAGTAACAAATATGAGGCACATTGCAATACTACAACATTAATATGATTTAGTATAAAAGTAATATATGCTTCTAACACATGAAAAGCAGTTGAATTACTGATAATTACTCAATATTAATACAAAAAAAATTAAAAATTAAGCCTGAAAACCAAGACTGCGGACTGCAAACATCTTCTTCTTCTTCTTTTTTTTTTTTCATATAATGGCACTTCGGCTATAACCATGGCCAGTGTCGAGTATAATATTATGGCGGGAAAACAATATTTTTTATACAATTTTTTCTATATTATCGTCAGGTCAGTCAGGTCTTAAGTCTAGTCAAAATCTACGTATAAAGTCAATACAGTCAAGAAGTCAAGTCGGTCGGTCCAGTAAAGTGGTAGACGCTTTACTGAAACTTTCGATGGAGTTTTGGAAGGCACACAAAATAGCACGTTTCTGGATATTGCATTAATTTCCTTTCCGACACTTGTGTACGATAACGAATATCTTGGCACGGCTCAGGGATCGGTGTTGGGAGTTGGGACCCCCTATTCTTTCTTTCTTATGTTAACTCTATGCACCGGTGCCTTAAGCACTGCCTGTGTTATCAATTTGCAGACGACACATGTCTATTGGCAGCAGCTAAAGACCTCAAAACATCAATTGATAAGCTTCAATCAGATTTTAATAATTGGAAATAACATGTTTCCAACGCGGGAATCAAACCCACGACCTCCGAGTCAAGAGCGGCTCTTGACTCGGAGGTCGTGGGTTTAATGAAGAGCCGCGCTCTATAGTCTATACCACTAGACCACGGAGGCGTTGCTATTTATATATAGATAAGTAGGTATACCTACATATATGAGTCACTAGCTTTTTCCCGCAGCTTAGCTTGCGACGAAATCGAAAACCACGTAAAATACGAATATTATTGTAAGCCTCCTTTGGAAACATGATGTTTTTCCAAGACAAAAAGTAGCCTATGTTACTCTCCATGTTTTCAACTAAGTCTATGCCAAAAATCAATTTGATTGGTTGCTTCGTTAGATAGAGACAGGGAGTGGGCTTTAAGAAAAACTGTAGCTGAAGCTCAAGAAGTAGTACCTACCTGAAAAGAAAAAGAGGAAGACTACCTACAAAAATAAGAAAAATTAATGAGAATGGATTAAGATCGTTATTGATATTCTAGAACTTAGAAGTTAAAGGTACCAAAAAGGAAAAAAGTAGGACTCTACAAAAAGAAGTGAGATCCTATCAAAAACATGCTGTAAAAAACCAAGTCTCGCAACTCAGTTTTTCTACGGTAAAAAGTTGTGCGATCCATGTAATACCTAGTCGGTTAATTTATTCAGTCCCCATTTAAGGGACTTTTTGTCTTAAGTTATTACGTAAGTTATTATCATGTCAATATTATAAAGATTTTTAATATTGATATTATAATAACTTACGTAATAACTTGGTATTACATGAATCTCACAACTTTTTACGGTAGAAAAACTGAGTTGCGAGACCCAATGCGGGGGGAGAGAACTAAATCTGATGTGAAAATGACGTTTGAAAGTCGCCAGATTGGTGCTGATAGCAGCAGTGAGAGTACTTGGAACTAATACTAGTGATGACAACCAATAACGGTAAGCGGCAATTTGCAATTTACGTCAAATTTAGTTCTCTTCCCCCGCATTGGGGGCGCTGATTCCGCTTCAAATAGGCACAAAGAGCAGGTAGACCGTATCATAAGTCCAGCGCACTTGTATATCTGAGGTCAGTGGATAGGATTGATTATAATATAATATAATATCTATGGACGCTTCACACCACGTCAGTCTGGCCCCGTGCTAAGTACTAAGTAAGCTAAGTACCTGAAGGACTTGTGTTACAGGTAACAGACAACGGAAATATATTTAATACTTTTATACTATACATATATTTAAGATTTTTATTATATGATAAGTACTTACACATATTTAATACACATCCAAGACCCAGAAACTTTTGAACAATTTTTGTTCCATCGGCGGGATTCGAACCCGCAACCCCCGGCTTGAGCTACCAAAAGGCAATAGCCCACCAACTGAGCCACAGAGGTCGTCATTTGATTTGATTGCTTCCTTTCATTTTTTCCTTTTTCCAACATGTCTTGTTTTTCTTTTTTTTTTGCTTTTTAATCTAATGTCTATGAGTAATGAAACAGGAGATAAACTGTGAGAGACAACCGGAGTTACTGAGCTCATTTTTGCAAGCGCTGCTGCTGCATACAAGATATCTGGCAAAATAGACAACAAAATACACCTTACTTGGTACTTACCGGACATGACTGATTCGTCTTCTACTACAAGCTTCAAGCTAAAGGAGGGTCTGTCTAATCTATACTAATATTATAAATGCGAAAGTATCTCTGTCTGTCTGTCTCGCTTTCACGCCAAAACTACTGAACCGATTGTAATAAAATTTTGTACTCAGATAGTCTAAGTCCTGAGAAATGACACATGCTACTTTTTATATGAAAAAAAGGGTTGTAAGGGAGTGAAAATGCGTAAATTTGTTCAAATTAAGTAAGTTCTAAAAATTCATAATAGATGGTGCCGTGCCGTCTCCTACATCGTGCTGACGCTTACTCAAACCTCTTTCTGTAAGAGGTGGTATCATATTGCGTCTGGTTTTCTTAAGTTGATACTTAGTGATAATCAGTAGCGCGAAGTGGATCACCATGGGATTTTAGTGGGTAGATCCTACAAGGATTAGGGCACCCACACATAAACACGATACGACGTCGCGTCTGGAAATCTACGACATAGCGTCGTAACGTGTCACGATGCAATCCTGCACAGTAATCAAAAGGCATTGTACTTCTTTATATAAAGTGACTCACATTATTCATAGTTGAAAGAAATGGTTGGATCCAGTATCTTATATATTCTGAGTACTTATCTGTCTTTTTTAACATTCTTCGTTTTCTTAACAGCAGAAGAGACGCGACGTCGTATAGTGTTTATGTGTGGGAACCCTTACTATTCCAGGTTCCCTAGAACATTTTTTTCATTTGATAACTATGTGCGTCAAGAATGTCTAGGAGGCGAAACTTTTTTTTAAGCAATAGCAACACTCTTTTGACATTTTTTTTATTTGTTATATCAATACTCTATGACATAAAATTTACAAAACAAAGATTTTCAATTTGCTTAAATTTAGTTTTACAATGTGAAAACTACATGTTACTGTGATTAATATTAATAATTAAAGTGAAAAACGTGTCATAGTGCTGAAAATTTGAAGATTTTCATTGAAGAAAAATAGTACCTAATAGGTAGGTACGCGAAAATATCACTGAAATTCTCGCGTCCACATTTCCGATTCTGATCGCACAGTCGCCATAGTAGCAGGTAATTAAGCGTTTGTTTTATCAATTTTATTTGTTTATTTTATTGTATAATGCAATTCTAAGTAGCCTGAGTAAGTATTATGTGGTATAATAAAACAACAATTTTACTTAAACCTTATGTTTACGTAAACAATGAACTGTCAAAGAAATCTATCATATAACGCGCCTAACAATGATTGATACTTTGACTTAGGTGCTTTGCGTAGTTATGTAGACGTAGGTATATAAAATTCTCGTGTCCCAGTGTATGTGCTTAACTACTTTAACACTTTGATGCAGCGTAATATAATATTATAATTATTACGTTTTATGTTTACAGGTAGCAGAAAAAGCATTTAACGAAATAACCGAAATGACTGGGAGAATTTATGCTATCATTTTGAAACACTGAAAATAAATACAAGGAGTGGGAATTAACCCTTTATTAGGATATCCTAAATTCAATATTGAAGAGCTGACTATTGAAGATGAAAGTGCCTCTTCACTGTGACACCACTGCTGTAACTACATGGACCTAGAAAGTGGCGATGATTCTGTTTCCAGCTGAATTGTAGAATATTATTTGGATGATCATATTTTATTAAAATAACAAAACCCTGTTTTTCACGTCTTATTTATTTTTTGTATTTTCTTAAATAAGCAGTTCCATAACAAAAAAGGAGTGAGCTTCTCTCAGCTCTCACTGGTCATCAAAGTAGCTCTGCAGATCTCAGGGAGAGGGTACATAAATAACAGGTGTTATAAATTCATAATAATACGTAGCTCTAGTGACTAGATGTCCCGGTGAACTTCGTGTCACTTATAAACCTTCCCTGGACTTCCAGGAATATTTAAAGACTAAAATTAGCTACATCATTTCAACCGTTTAATCGAGTTATTGCATTTTTTATATAGTCCGTCAAGATAGTGAAGAAATTAAAAAGTGGCAACATCGTAGTGTCATTTCTTTTTATTGTTCCGTACCCAAAGTGTAAAAACGGAACCCTATTACTGAGACTTCGATTTCTGTCCGTCCGTCTGTCTCCAGGCTGTAACTCAAGAACAGCTCCGATACAACAAACGTAATTTTTCAAACATTTTTTGCTCGGTAACAATGATGACAACAAGTAGGCACTTGAAATTTTCACAAAGGCCATAATTATATGTGTTATTTAATAATTATTAATAATATTCAAATAAAATAAAAATTTAAGGGGCTTCCATACAAAAACACAATTTTGGCTGATTTTTGCTCTATAACGGTACGGAACCTTTCGTGCGCAAGTCCGACTCGCACTTGACCGATTATTTCTTAGATTGATTTGAAAGGGATGACACTACGATGATGCCACTTTTTAATTTCTACACTTTCTTGACAGAGACAGACTATGACATATACAAAGATTATAATAGGTACTTTACATAGATTAAATTGTTTCTTGTAATGTCGTAAATTAAACACACAATATAACTACATCATAATTATTTCAAATTTTCTTAACTACATAATATATATAAATCATAATATTTACAACGTGTTTTTAAACTGTATTTAATATAAAGTATCAAAATCTTTTATAGTGACTGGATACAGTGTGGCCATAAGAGGCCACACCGGAAACAAGTGGCGACTCTATTAATGTCGTGACTTTTTTGACGGGCTATATCAAGACAATTTTCCGTGAGTAGTGTTATGAAATTAAAGACAAAACCAAGGAATATTTGGTTTTATTCCAAATAAATTATTGTACATATTTGTCAGTATGAAAAGGTATGACAATAATAGTTGTTGACATTAATAGACAATTCGAGAGGTGCTGAAGGTCTTAATGTACACTACATTCATCCGGCCTTTAGAATTAACGAGGAACATAGTGCTTGAGATAATCTGGAGTTTTTCTTTGTCTTCCAGATCTTCTTGTCCGATCTCTCTCCTCATTGCCAGTTATAGTTTCCTCTGAGCTAATTCCCGGGTGTGAAGAAGGAGCTTCTTGAAGTACTTCTTCATCTTGGCGTGGTGAATCAGAATCAAAATCCTCCGTGTTCTGGTGTGATGAATCTGCTTCCATCCGTACTTCGTCAACTTCGGCATTACCATTTGAACTCAATGGTCTCGTCTCCGTTTCTAGTTGTGGTTCCAGGACGGTTATTGGAGTTTGAGGAAGTGGTGCTAAATGTTTGTTAGATATAGTAGCCTCCCGCCCGTCTGCTAGTCTTACGTAAGAATACTGAGGATTAGCTTCGATCAATTCCACTTCTTCTACGTCTGGGTCATATTTAGAGTGTTTTGTATAATTCTTCTTTAAAACAGGGCCAGGGATTAGGAGCCACGTTGAAAGAGATTCACCGTTAGCACTCCGCCGAGGGTGTTTAAAGAACCTCTCGTGGGGGGTCATGTTTGTGGACGTACACAGTAGTGATCGAATGGAATGTAAAGCGTTAGGAAGAACGTGTTCCCAATGGCCAATATCCATTTGTTTCGACTTCAGGATCAGTCTTATCGTCTTCCATAATGTTCCATTTAACCGCTCGACTTGTCCATTCCCTTGAGGATTGTATGGAGTAGAACGACTACACGCTACACCATTCATCACTAAGAAATCTCTCAGTTCTTTCGACATAAACGCTGCACCTCTATCCGAATGGATATAATGTGGTGTCCCATACATCTGAAATAAATCCTTAAAACATCCTATTACAGTCGTAGCGGATACGTCTTTAGTGATGTATGCAAAAGGAAATCTTGAGTACTCATCAATAATAGTCAAAATAAAACGATTTTTACTATGAGTAGGTAAAGGGCCTTTAAAATCAACATTGAGTCTTTCGAAAGGTGCAGTAGCCTTAATAAGATTTCCATTTATTCTTGCAAAGCGGGGCTTGATCTCAGCACAAATGCGGCATCCCGCAGTCATATTCTTAACATCTTCGGAAGTATAAGGCAAGTTCTTTGACCGAATCCAGTGAGTCATGCGTACAATACCAGGATAACCCATTGTATTATGCAATTCATAAAGTTTGTTAGTCGTGACGCTTGAGCACACCCGAGATAGAGTGTCAGCTATAACGTTCTCCCTACCTGGACGATAGACTATATCGTATTTATAATTAGATAACTCCAGACGCCATCTTTCTATTTTTTCGTTCTTTATCTTACTCTTATGTGATTGATTGAACATAAACGACACAGATCGCTGATCAGTGATGAGTCTAAAGTGTCGCCCAGTTAAATAATGTCGCCACTTTCTTAAGGATTCAACAATGGCACAAGCTTCTTTTTCGACAGAAGAATGGCGTCGTTCAGAATCATTTAAAGACCTCGAAAAGAAAGCTACTGGTCGACTATCCTGCGAAAGAGAAGCAGCAAGAGAATGTTCAGAGGCATCTGTTTCAACAGTAAATTTTGCATTTGGATCCACGGCATTGAGAATTGATTTCCGTATATCTGCTTTAATCCTTTGAAAAGATTCAATTTGTTCTTTACTAAGTGGAAACTGTGTAGTTCTAGCGAGTGAGTGGATCTTCTCGGAAAAGTTTCTTATCCACTTAGCATAGTGAGCAAACAATACAAGAGCTCTTTTTAGAGATGGAGAATCATTTGGAACAGGTAAGTTCATTAAAGGACCGACACGATCCTCGTCCGGTTGAATTGAGTTATTTTTAATTTTGTATCCTAGTAGTTTAATAGATGATTGTGTATATACACACTTTTCTTCGTTTAACGTCAGGTTGTATTTATGGACAGCGTCTCTAAATCGTTTAAGATTTGTATCGTGTTCTTCAATTGTTTTGCCACAGATAGTTACGTCATCAAGATATGCATACGTACCCATTAGCTTTTCTTCGGTGATGATAAAATTTAGTGTTCTCTGAAAAGCTGCAACTCCATTAGTAACGCCAAACGGTATACGAGTAAATTGATAAAGGTTCCCGCATGCCTCAAATGCAGTATATAATCTCTCTGTTTTTAATATAGGAACTTGATGGTAAGCACTTTTTAGATCGATCTGACTAAAAACTTTGTGTTGAGCAACTTTAGATACGATCAATTCTATATTAGGTAGAGGATACGCATCTAATTCAGTGAATCGATTAATCGTCAGTGAATAGTCTATCACGAGACGTTTATGTTTTGTTTATGTTTATGTTATTTTTGGAGGCTAAAGTTACATTTTCGTTCCAGGGAATGCGTTTTAATTTCAGTTCTTGAACGAGGTTCTCGTCTATAAAGCTAGTAGAGCTTCCGCTATCTATGAGAGCATCGGCTCTGTGATTATTGATAGAAACAACTATAGTAGTCTTTTTCAAGCTCATAGGAGAGGCGGCAGATATAGCTCCTAGTAGTTCATTTTCCGATACGGCATTAGACGAAGTCCCGACTCTTTCACCCTTGCATACTTTGGCATAATGGCCCTTCTTGTTGCAATTGGTGCATGTGACATTTAATGCGGGGCATTTTATGCGTTGGTGGACATGGCCACCGCAAAAAAAACATTTCTTTTGGTGAAAGGTAGTCGTCGTTCTCTCAATATTATTGAAATCCATACTAGTAATTTTGTAGTCTTTAGAGTTATTGTTTGCCAGTTCAATGGAAAGGGCTTTATTAACGGCCTGATCTAAATTTATATCTAAACTTTGCAATAATTGTTGTCTGATCTCATTTGAATTAATCCCAGCAATAAATGCGTCACGTATGTATTCACTTTTGTGAGTTTGAGCATCTACAGCTTTAAAACAGCAACTTTGGGCGCGTTGCTGGAGCGTGCGCAAGAAATCTGAAATGCTCTCATCTGGTTTTTGTACAGATCTTAACAGTATATATCTGGCATGAACCTTATTCTTTTCTTTAATATAAAGTTTGTCTAATAGTTCAATGGCCGAAACATAATCTTTCGCTTCACGAACGTGAATATAAACATTGTAAGATAAATTGTTTAATAGTAACCTTAGCTTGGTTTCTTCCGAAAAAGTTTCTTTTCCCATGCCTTCGCTAAGATAGTTTGAGAATGTCGTTTTCCAGTGTTCATATTTTTAATTCAGCATCCGGAGTGCCGGGTTCGACTTCGAACTTATCTGGCTTTAGTAGTTGCGCAATTGTAGACATCGCAGATGATATAATTTATTTGGAATAAATTGTTATGAAATTAAAGACAAAACCAAGGAATATTTGGTTTTATTCCAAATAAATTATTGTACATATTTGTCAGTATGAAAAGGTATGACAATAATAGTTGTTGACATTAATAGACAATTCGAGAGGTGCTGAAGAAGGTCTTAATGTACACTACAAGTAGCTTTATTTTAATGAGACGCCCAACGATTTCCTCTGCGAAAATTCCACTGATCTCCATTATACAAGTTCGCTGGATCTATGATAACCACTTTTTTTTGTGCCATTTGAAGCGGAATCAGCGCCCCCATTATTAGGACCGAGAACTAAATTTGGCGTAACCATTGGTAACCATGTATTTATTTTAATTTTCTATGGCTTAATCGTTCGAATTGTTTTCGTGTTCTAAAAAGTTTTACGCGATTTAGTAATATATGTAATTTATACATAAGTGGTGGTAGTTCATAGTTAAACTATGAAAGGGTGTATGTTATGTAAAACACGGTACAAAAAGGGATTTCACAAGTAAGTGATTTTAACAGCTCATTTCTACGATATTAAACTTTTATTGATAATATAGGCACTTAAAAATGTGGCGCTAATCTTATTATACTGTATTCACCACATATTTACCTTTGTTTTACCGATTTTTGATAAACAATAAAATTCAATAGTGCTGGAGTTTTCTGTCGATAAAACTTATCGATATCTATAATAATTGTATTAAAATCTCCGATAACCGATTTTTATTATCAAATACATATTATGCTCTCAAATAATTGACAGGTTTCCGTCTGACGAAAGAAGACTGGAATTATGGTTGAAAAAAATTAAAAAGCCTGGTTGGCGTCCGAAAATTGCTACTACCGCTTGCCGTTACCATAGAGTAATAAATATACTGGTCTCTGCCGTTACTATTTGAAGTGTACAAACGTTCTCTGTCAAAATACAAGACGCAAAACTACCATTTGATCGTGATACCAACCATAATGTGTCCGGTTTAACCAACCGGACACATTATGTTTGGAAAATTTATTTCAGCGTCTACTCTTTCTTGACAGACTGTAACTGTGTAAGGGTAACTAATAAAATATAATGTTAAAGTATCGCACATATATTTTTTATTATTTATAAATATCTTACCTACTCCACCCCAATAAAAAAATTTATTCAAACGTTCCATATTTATTTATGGATCGCATTATCCAATTAGTTAATTTCCCTCGCACTTCTGCAATCAGCGCCAAAATGGCGAAAATCAAATGAGATAAAGTAAATCGATAAAAATTGGCTTGCTAGATCCATAAATAAATAAGGAACTTTTATATTATTAGTAGACTTTCCGCGCGGCTTCTCCCACGTAAATATCTAATTACACAGACAAATTGGTCCACAAAAAATAGCCTATATGATTATATAGGCTATTTTTTGTGGACCAATTTGTCTGTGTAATTAGATATGTACTGTATTAATGTGGAAAAAGCGGGGGAATGTATAACGTGAAGGATTCTTCACGTTATACATTCCCCCGCTTTTTCCACATTTTCCTCTATTTCTTAGCTCCTATTAGTCTCAGCGTGATAAAATATATAAAATGGGCTGTCTAACACTGAAATAATTGTTCAAATTGGACCAGCAGTTCCTGAGATTAGAGCGTTCAAACAAACAAACTCTTCCGCTTAATAATATTATAATATGATGAGATTAGTTACGGTCTAATCACACAGAACACTTATTCAGCTTTGTTCAGCTTTAATACGATACACTGTAGCACTACTTTGATAATATTAGAAATGAAATTAGAAAATACAATACAACAAAGTTTTCGTTAGAAGCTTATCTTCAGTTTTGTTTTTAGTTTTTCGTAGTGCTAACTGCTAAAATAAATGCATCATAGATAGGTACTGCTACTTCACGTTATCTACGTATGAAATCGTTGTTAATTTATTACGCCTATCAAAATTACGGAGAGGAAGTCTTTAATACAAATATGTAGCGTTTGTATTATTCAATTTAATATTTTTGTCCTAATGGTCGACATTATCTGAATCTGGAAACATTTCGTCGATAATAGAAAAGACAGTTGTACATCACTAGTATTAGTTCCAAATATTCCCACTACTGCTATCAGCGCCAATATGGCGACATGATGGCGACTTTCAAACGTCATTTTTACGTCAAATTTAGTTACTATCCCTAATAATGGGGGAGTTGATTCCGCTTCAAATAGGCACAAAAAATGGCTGTCATTTCAAAGGGTATCATCAGTCCAGCGTACTTGTATGGAGGTCAGTGGAAAATTCCCAAAAGTGATAGCTAACAGAGATAGAAAGGATAAAGTAAATATTTTGATTTGATAATCCTAAATTAAGGATTGTTCTATTTGTATGAAAATGTTACTTTAAAATTATAATTTACCAATTAGAGCCTGTTTCACCACTTCCTGATAAAGTGCCGGATAGGCTTTCCACAGCTTTTTCGACAGATTCTCCATACTACAACTGTCAAGTTAAGTGGTGGATAACGGATAGCCTATTTGACACTTGCACTAAACATACAAAAAAATCAACTGGTTATAAACCACGAAGCTAAACTTCATGTTACGAGTATAAACCTTTTTTAGGATTCCGCTGTCAACAAGGACTTGTTGGGCGTCTTATCAAAATGAAGATTATTAAAATGGTAAAGTACACATATAACTAGGGATTTTGTGAAAAATTCAAGTATCTTCCTGACACCTGTTGTCACTATTGATATAGGGCAAAAAAGGCCAAAAGTCGTATGGGGCTCCCACAAAAATAAATTTATTTTATTTAAATTAATTTTATTTTATTTATAGTACTTATTTGTTGTTATAGGGGCAACAGATATACACAATCTGTGAAAATTTCAACTCTCTAGTTATTACCTTTCTTGAGTTACAGCCTGGAGACAGACAGACGGACAGACAACGAAGTCTTAGTAATGTTCGGGCCACACTAACGAGAGACGCCGTTAATTATCGCGTTAATTCTAAAACGTAATAGCATTATCGCCTTTACATGCCACTAATTAAAGGCGATAATGCTATAACATGTTTTAGAATTAACGCGATAATTAACGGCGTTTCTCGTTAGTGTGGTCCGAACATAATAGGGTCCCGTTTTTACCCTTTGGGTACGGAACCCTGAAAATGACCTTTTGAGCGTGATTAGTGATTACGTTTGAATGTACTGCGTCTACTCTTTCTTGACAGACTGTACTTGTATTAATTGGCAATGGAGACGTTTGTGTGTGTTCAAAGTGCTCTTCTGTGTGAATCGTTTAGAACAGACGTCACAGCTGAATTTCCTTATACCCTCATGCCCTCGTACGTGAATAACTAAATATCTCTTCAACGTGAATTTTTTCCCACAAATGTGGCAGACGTGTTTTTTTTCACCTTTATGTATGAGTATATGATCTGAGTGACGGGCTTTGGAGGTGAAACTTTTCGAACAAATATCGCATGTGTACGGTGTGTTGGTGTGAACTTCGTGTTTTTCGATATGTTTCTTCAAGTTATTCTTGAAGGTGAACGATTGTGAACAGATATCACAGGTGAAAGGCTTTAAGCCCGTGTGTACCAATTTGTGGGTCTTCAAACGTGTTTTCTGAGCGAACTTCTTCTGGCATATATCACAACTGAACGCTTTTATTCCCGTATGGGTGAGCATATGGTATTTCAAATGTACCTTTTGTAAGAACCTTTTAGGACACACATCACAGCGGTGCGGTTTTTCGTCTGTGTGGATCAACATATGATCCTTCAATTTAGACTGAATTGGGAATCTTTTGGAACAGACGTCACAGGCGTACGGTTTTTCGCCGGTGTGGTGCGACGTGTGATATCGCAGTTGGGACAGCTCTGCGAATTTTTTTGGGCAGAAATTGCAGGACCACGGTTTTTCGCCCGTATGTGCCCTTATATGCCTGAGCAGTTTACTTGGGCACGTTAGTAGCTTTGAACAGATATGACATTTGTACTCTTTCTTTAGAAAGTGGGGATATGTGATAATTTCGCTGTCGTCTTGAGCCTCGGTGTTAGCGTCCTGTTCCGTGTTATCGTCACCTAGACAAATAAAAATACCTATTTAATTCCAAATTGTTAAGTAACTGACACTTTCGCAATGTCCTACTAGACGACGCCGGCAACTCCATTGCGCCAAAACTCGTTTCTCGCGCGGGAACAGTACATTTTTTCAGGGATGAAAAGTATCCCATGCCCTCTCCCGGAACTCAAAGTATGTCCATGCCAAATTTCAGCGAAATCGGTTCAGTGGTTTGGACGTGAAGAGGTAACAGACAGACAGACAGACACAGTTTCGCATTTATAATATTAGTATGGATTTAATACCAGTCTATTACCTCTTCACGCTCAAACCGTAGAACCGATTTTGATAAATTTGGTAAAAAAAAGTATTTTATGTCCATTCCCATTTCCCATGACTCAAAGTATCTCTGTTCTCCATAGATTGGAGATACTTTGAGTCATGGGAAATGGACATAAAATACTTTTAATCCCGGAAAATTGTACGGTTTCCGCGTGATAAGCTCATTTTGGCGAAACGGAGTTGCGGGCGTCAACTAGTATTTCGCGTGCGAATGCTACAAGAGGTATACAGGGTGTAACAAAACTAAGTGATAATACTTTAGGGTCTGTATGAGTTCCTTGTAGAGAATTCAAACTGCGAAAGTAGCGCTGAATGACCAAAAAAAATTTTGTTATTTGTATGGACCCTAGCGTCACGAGTTTTCCCATACCAAAGTACAAAAAAAATTTGCTCCTTCAGCGCTGCTACTTTTACAGTGAACTCTATGACACGGGACTTATACACACCTAAAGTATTCTCACTTAGTTTGTTAAAGGAATTGAGGGCATGGCTTGGGTCATCTAGTCAACTATACAGGATATATGTAGTTGATTAGAAATCGTACATTTTCCGGGATAAAAAGTTTCCTATGTTCTTTACCGGGACTCAAAGTGTCTCCATACCAAATTTCAGCAAAAAGTGGCACGGCCGTACCATCCTTTTCGCGAAGCAATTCAGGCTCTTTTTGACTCCCTATAACTTCGTTGTGGATAAAACAACAAGTCGGAATTTTCAGTTTCTAAGCAAGCATTGTATAATATATACAATGCTGTTGTGTGTGTTTATACAATGCTTGCTTAGCATCTGAAAATTCGGGCTTGTTGTTTTATGTACAACGAAGTTACAGGGGGGTCAAAAAATGGCGGAATTGCTTCGAGAAAAGGATGGTACGGCCGTGCCGCTTTTTTGCTCGACTATTATTTTGTCCCTTAGGACTTAGACTATACTAATATTATAAAAATATATCAAACAGTGTAAGCGCATGTACGTTTGCCTGGTCTAGTCACGCTGTAACGAGTATACGTAACACGTGGAGAGTTTTTATTTTCTTCATAGTGGTCGCTGTTCACATGAAAAATATTTAAGTGGTCCCTGAGCAAGAAAATGCTAGGAACCCCTGATCACAGGGTATAAATAAACCCAGCCTCGGGCCTCCACTCGGATGTCGCTTTACCTGCACAGCCTCCGCCTAAGCCGTCGCTTCACGTAGCTAGAACCGCCATAATAGCCATTCCGCAGTCCGCACTCGCGTCTATTTCCTTCTGGCTCTTTTACCTAAATCTTAACTAACCTAACAGTACTTGGGTGGTGTTGCTAATTTTTTATAGTCAAATCATTTCATACTGACCAAATTTTTGTCCAGTAGAAGATTATTATTTAATAATCAACATAATGAGCGTCAGTCGCCGCACCCGCCGTGGAATATAAACTGAGAGTATCTCAAAGATGTCGAAAATGCTAAAAGTAATTTTATATCGTATGAAAATTTTATGGGCGATTGTTGAGGTCCTATTTAAGGGGGCGACTAACCCTAAAGTGTCGATTTTATAATTCATTTTAATACTTGAAAATAAGCCCCGAATTGTTTCATTTTCTAAAATTAGATACTACATTATATTTCCGAGAATTCGATCTGAGCAAAAACACGATATCTTAAAATTTTCTCGATAGAAAAAATCACAAAGATGCATCTAATTTTCACGAATTTTTCATTTATTGCCATAACCGTGCATTGAACTAAGTTAATATTTTAACACATTGTATAAAATTCTATCATTGAGAGATCGATTTTTAAAATGTTGTATATTTATCGAGTTATTGAGAAAAAACTAATTTGGCGATGAACCTTTTTCACCTGGCAAATGAAAGGCGGGCGTGAGTGTGAAGAGAGAAGGACGATCTTTGATTTTTGGGGTTAGTCGCCCTCTTAACCAAAAAGTCACCGTTAGCCGTATTGTAGACGGGGGATTAATACTTAGTACTTTCATAATTTAATTGGATGTACAGACTGTACTACGGAATTTGACCCTATATATACAATATACATCCTTAAATTTTTTTGACATAATATTCAGTATCGCGACTGACGTTGATGCTTTGTTCAAAACTACGCGACCAGGCGACTGCGAAGCGGGAGCGTCAAGTTGCGTCAAGCTGTCAAATGTGTGTTTTGGATCAAAACACACATTTGACAACTTGACGTATATTGTATATAGGGTCAAATTCCGTAGTACAGTCTGTACATCCAATTAAATTATGAAAGTACTAAATACGTTAAAGATTGGGCACCCAGACACTTATTATTAATTATTTACTTATATGATTTTTTGTTATATTAGATTTTCAAAGAATTATTCGATATTAATTATTAAGTATTGAAAAAAAAGACGTTATTTGACTGCCACACCCACGTGCATAAAAGGCTTATCGCACCTTAACAGATGTATCGCCATTCAGATAGTCAGATAGTTTTCATAAATTTCAATCCATATTTCTATATCCATACTTCCATATCCATACTAATATCATAAATGCGAAAGTGTGTCTGTCTGTCTGTCCGTCTTTCTGTCTGTCTGTCTGTTTCCTCTTCACGCTCAAACTGCTAAACCGATTTTGCTGAAATTTTGCATGGAGATACTTTGAGTCCCGGGAAAGGACATACGATACTTTTAATTCCGGAAAAATGTACGGTTCCCGCGCGATAAACTAATTTTGGCGCAAGTTGCGGGCGCCATCTAGTTTGAAATATATCCGACAACTTTGAGATACTCTCAATTTTTATTCCACCCGTTCTGAAGCAGCAGACGATCGAAACTACTATACAGTATGGGTGGAATACTATTATTTTTACGATTTTAGCTTGGTATGAAACGACTTTACAAATCAGATCATTCGACCATCATTTGTAAGCCACTTTCGTTAACTGCGGCAACTTTATTTAGTTTATTTTATTTTTTAATTATTATAATACTAAGGCAGGCAGAACTTTGAGTTCGCTGCCTCAATACTCAATTAAGAGAATTGGGTACAGAGGAGTCTAAATGCCGGTGGCCACTATAAGGCCGGTATAAATAGTCAGTACTTAAGATGTGACCCGGTCTCAAGACGCTGTTCGGCTCTGTGATTGGTCCAAATTTTGACAGCCAACCAATCACAGAGCCCGAACCGTGTCTTGAGACCGAGATGCATCTAGAGTACTGACTATTTATACCGGCCTAAGTACTGCTTAGGTCAGGAGTTAAAGACTCTCTTTAACTCCTGATCTAAGCAGTACTCATGGTGGCTACCGGCATTTAGACTCCTCTGTACCCAAATTAGTAACTAATGTTAACTCTCTTTAACTTCTGATCTAAGCAGCATTTATAGTGGCCACCGGCATTTAGGCTCCTCTGTACCCAAATCTCTTAATTGAGTATTGAGGCAACGAATTCAGAGTCCACTGCCTTCGATTCTCATTGGAAAAGTATTATACTTTTCCAATGTGACAGAAAAAGACAAACAGCTCTTGTATAAATATATTTCACTGTAAAATAATTTTTATTTCTAAGGAACTAACGCCCTATCCAAGTAACAGCTGTTTAAAGACCGGAACACTTTACGTGTTAAGAAGGTACACGTCGTTATTTTACTGTAGAGACCTCCGTGGCTCAAAGGTTAAGCGTGTGGCGGCTCAAGCCAGCTGTCGCAGGTTTGAATCCACCGACGGAACATAAGTTTTCAACGAGCCTGAATCCTGGTTCATGACCCTTGGGTCACATCCGTATTAAATGTGTATGATATAATAAAAATATTAATTATATTTCCCGTCATCCCTGTACACAAGTCCTTCAGGTAGTAGGCACTTAGCACGGTGTCAGAGAGCCTGACTAACGAGGTGTGAAGCGTCAGAGTTAGAGTATAATAAAAAGAACTATATGCGGTACTATAGTGACCTGCTCCTTTTTGGAAGTCGGTTAAAAAATTTACCATATGAGTGAGGACAATATGCGGAATGATACACAATTTATTCAATACAGACTTTACTTCCGTTATGAGTTCTATGAATATGGCGACGCAATGATCCTTTTGTAGAAAAACTGTTATTACATACTGAACAAAGAAAATTTTTATCTCCCGTGTGAGTGACTTTATGCCTGAGAGCATCATACTTAGTATAAAACACGCTATGGCACGTACTACACTCGTGCTTCCTTTCTTTCTTATGCACAGATTTTATGTGATTATTGCAGAGACTTTTTGTTACGAAAATTTTAGTGCAAAAAGTACATTTATGTTCGGGTTTCTTGATTCCATGCACCTCTACTAAATGTAAAACTTTAAAATTTTCCTGATTGAAACGTTCCTTGCAAAAGGGACAGGGAAATCTCGATTTTCTTACGCTTGCGACATTATGAATTGTAGAATCATGGTTCGTTTTTTCTCTTTTCGATTTAAATACAACGCTACATAATTTACACTGGAATATACGGTGGGTCCGAGATTTGTGTAAATTTAAGAATACTAAATTCGAAAACCCAGATCCGCAAATATGACAAACAAAGTTTTGGAAATGCTTGTTTACATGAATATTCAAATGCCTAAATGTGTTAAAACTTTCTAAACAGATTTGGCAGCGAAGCGCATTGTTTTGTATTTTGAATGGCACTAAAAGGTCACCTTCCATAGTAAACTTTATTCCGTGCTCCGTATTCAAATGCAACCGTAAGTCAGTCAAATTTTTCAAAACTCTGTCACATTTTTTACAATTTATTAATGATACTTCTACTTTTAGTAATTTATTTTGTTGCTGTATAATTTTTTTCTCGATTTCTTTCAAACTATGTTCCCTAAAGGAATGGTCTCGCAATAGTTTTATGTCTGCGAATGGTTCCTTACAGCAAAAACAGGTAAAATTACTCTTATTCCATTGAAAAACAAACACTGTTGAATTTTCTAGAAGTTTCAAGGAATTCTCACGGAGTATCGGACCTTTCCCACGATGTTCCTTAATTCTTCTCCAATCCTTTTCCAAATCTAAAAAAAAAAAACAAAAATACACAATTTCTTGAACAGACCTCGCGGATCTTGTGGCCTAACATGAGGATTGTATGGGCTTGGATGCGATGCATGAGATTACTCAAATTGATACTGGCGTTAGCTTCTAATTTAATTTAACCGCGTGCACAATGTAAAATGTTAAACATTGGACTGAACAAGTGTGAAACAGCTGCTTTGCAAGTTGCAAGTGGTACTTTAGGATATGACTTGGCGTTATGGCCTGAATTCACTTTGATTAGTGATAAGTGCAGGTGATTATTGCAGCCTGCAGGTGATTAGTAATTAGGAGAAAGTAAGTGTGGACAACAACTGATCAGTACAAGTCATTTATTTTCTCCTAATCACTAATAACCTGCACTCGCACTAATCAAAGTGAATACAGGCCCTTAGAGCGAATAGCATGCTTGTGAGCCACGACACGAATTTCGCTGTTTTGTCGTTCTGTGATTGTCAGAACGCGTCGTTGCCGTTTTCATTAGAGCTACATCACGAATTTCGTGTTGTGGCTGTTTTACTGCGACCACAACGCGATGTGAGCTATTTTCCCGCTCACTGAGTGTTTTCGATCTTTGAGCGTAACATATAGAATGGAAAAATTGCAATACCTTTTAGTAAAAAACGAAAGGTTCCATTATGTAAAGTATTATATTATAATATTGCTGATATCTTGGACCTTGGTCTACCTGACAAGTACTATGAAATATTGATTGATCTTCTGATCAAAAATTACATCAAAATAGTTGATATTGACAATTATACTTTACTAAGCTTCATTTATTAAAGTGTTATAAGTTATAACTTAGGAATACTCTTTATTCAGGATTATCATTACTGGTACCAAAGTTTTTGACAATAGTCTTGAACTGCCACTGTGGATGCCATTGCTTTACATGTCTGTTAAAATCATTACGATTATGAAAGCCGTTTCCGCACTCGGAGCACATGAACTTCCAAACGGGCCCATGAACTCGCATGTGCTGCCGTAAAGTTTTCTCGTGCATGTACGCTTTTTGACATATATTACAAGTGAAGTTTCTCTCGCCGGTGTGGCCTCGCATATGCATTTTTAACAGTGTCTGTGTTCCAAAAGACTTTTTACATATTTTACAGAGTATTTTTTGGGTGTGCTGTTTAGTAGTATGCTCAGTTAGAGCCCGGCGGGTGGGAAAAATTGCTTTGCAAGCTTGACACTCGAAAGTGAACACGATTCCATGAGCTTCTTTCAGATGAGACATCTTTCTATAGTGTTCGGCGAATCTCTCTAAGCAGTGTGGACATTTTAAGCGTTTAGTTTTCGTTACATTTTTAACATCGTGTTTTTTAAATATATGATAGCGTAACTTTAATTTAGTAGGAAACACTTCCTGGCATTGGTCACATTTATGTGAGCCATTTTGATGAACACTTCTGTGGCTAATTAGACGTTGATGCGATATAAAACCGAGTCCACACGTTTCACATACGACACTAAAGTGAGCGTTCATGTGACGATTGAGAAGAAAAAATGTATTGAATTTTTTTCCGCATTTGTGACACGAGAGAAGTCCATTGCTAACGGTTAAATTGTAAGCCATGAGTCCATTGCCAGCGGAATTGAATTCTTTTCTATGTGCGGCCATCAAGTGTTTCCTAATATCGTCCAAGTCGTTGTATTTTTGTTCACAAATTTTGCATTTTAAAGATGAAATATCCACTTTTATAACTCGTTTTCCCTTTCTTATATGTTGCTTTAGTAGACTGGATCGGTCCGGCGTCGAATGAAAATCGGTATGGTCTAGTACTGTATGAATGTCAGGAAAAACTTCGTTGCAGTAAAAACACTTGTAATTTCCTTGGTGGTAGAAGAAGGGTTTGGCAGTGGTGCATTCGAAAAATGTAGCAGCATTGAGCCTTTCAAATCTAGTCATTTGCCATATGCTCGTTCTCGGAGTAGATTGGTCTGAAGTTGATAAAGCTGAAAAAAATTAATGTTTAGATTACATTGAGCCATTTCTAGAATACATGCTATAAAAACCAAAGAAAACACTAACCAAAAATTGCACAAAATGGTATTCCATACTGTTGTCAGGTAGGTGGTAATCAATATATTTTTATATTATATTAGATACAGCTAAATCTTTGGAAATAGACGACTAATTTTATACGCTCGCTTATTATAAATTATCGATTATTGTTAATTTTGCAATTAAACGACACTATCCCGACAGTCGTGTTTTATTTTATCTGCCTCTTTAATTCCTTAGGGTAGTGCAGCATTTTCCATGAAGAAGGCATTTACTTTTTTTTCTTCAGTATGTACTATCATGTGCCTCGTCAATGAATATTTGGAAAAAAATCTTGCAGGACATAAATTACATTCGTGATTCCTTTCTTGCATATGCACTGATCTTCTGTGAACCATTAATTGATATTGAGAGTCATATTCTCTTTCGCACGACTCACATTTGTACACAACGCTCTGATGGTTATGTATTAAACGTAGATGTTTAGTTCTTTTATAGTTGGAATTGAACCTTTCAGAACAAAGAGGACACGTTCGAAAAAAATGTTTCAAGTGCACACTTTTGAAATGTAAACTCCTTTTTGACTGACTGTTAAATACTTTAGTACATTTCTCGCAAGGATAGCTACCGGCCTTGTGGATTTGTAGATGTCGCTTGAGAAGCTGTAGAGAAATAAAACTTGCGCCACATCGTTCACAGCTATAATTGTTAAAGTGGTTGTTCATGTGTATGATCAACAACCTTATTTTTTTAAACGGTTCACTGCTAATTTGACACTGATATTCAATACCCACTCCTAGTTTGAATGGTATAATATTATTTTGAATGTCTACGTTCTGTATTTTTCTATGATACTTTAAATGATTTTTAATGAAAGTAAAGTATCAAAATGAGCTGGACAAATTTTGCATTTCAAAGCGTTTACGTCCACTTTTAAAGTCTTTTCACGTGATCGATTATTTAATGCAACTTCTAAATCTTTAAAATCGCTCTGTATACAATAAATTTAAACGAAACATTTAAATTTATTAAATGTATAAATAAATTGATATACAGAAGTATTCTGAAAAATTGTAAGAGCATTTCGCTTCCATTGAGCAGTAGGTTTCTTACTATCGCTAGTTACTCTTAGGGAGTATTGTTTAGTTTTATATATACTCTTGTCATATCTTATAGTTTTCTGGTTAGCTCCGTTTTCCTGGATATCGTCGAGTGACAGTGGTTGTGTAAGAACATTTTGCAGAGGAAGTTTATTTTTGCTTCGGTTAAGTCGAATTTCGGAATTTAGTAAACATTTTGTTTCTAATAAGTCATCCACGTTGTAACTTTTATCATCTCCACATTCATTTTCAAGTTCATAAATATCTACAGGATTCTTGATAACAGTTAAATACAAGTCGTTGCCTTGAGAATCTTTTATTAATATTGAATAACCAGTTTTAACGATGATTCCTAAAAACAAATATATTTTGTAAAAGCATAGTAGCTGAACATTTAACATGTTTCGTGCTTACGTTACCGTTACGTTACTACGTTCGAAGTTTAAAAATATTTTACTATCATTATACTCACACCATCATGATTCATGCATGCAATATTATGAATATATGAATATTCGGCTAGATAAGCTATCTATTTTCTGTGGCCCGCCGGCGTTTCATCAATTATGGCCCGCGTTACGTTAGTGTTAATTATTTTGAACAAAGCATATTATTTCTAGTTATTTTTTTTCTTTTATGTGTCAATAATTTCAGTAGCGGTGTTAAGGGAAACGACGGTGGGTGACCGCCCAGGTCACCCGATAAAAAAGGGCGCCAAAGGCAAACGGCAAAGGGGGACCTTTTTTAGCTCTACCATCATCCTGGGCGCCGAAGAAATCTCGCTTAGGGAGCTGGTAATGCTAAAACCGACCCTCCATAAATTGTAAAATAAAAATAAATAAGTGTTTCAAGTAGTTTACACTCTAGAAAGACTTTAACAACGAAACTCCTTCCTCAACATTAAAGCGAAATTAATTGATGCCTCCAACATTTTATTTTTTTCAAATAATAATTTAATTGTTAGACTTACTGCAGCACTCAGAAACTAATATTAATTACTTAATTGTAATTAAATTAAGAGTTCGATAATGTATGTATATTTCTGGCCAGTCGCATTATACGTGCTGCAGGTTTACGAAAGTACTGGAAGGGGTAGCGCTCTTGTGTCTTTGGCACTACAAGAAATCACTCCTGAGGAGATAATATTTTTGACGAACTCTGTGGCTCAGTTGGTGGGCTGTTGGTACCTCAAGCCCGGGGTCGCGGGTTCGAATCCCGCCGAGGGAACAAAAAGTTTTCAAAGTTCCTGGGTCATGGATGTGTATTAAATATGTGTATCATATAATAAAAATCTTAAATATATGTATACTATAAAAGTATTAAATATATTTCCGTTGTCTGGTACCTGTAACACAAGTCCTTCAAGTACTTACCACCGGGCCAGACTGACGTGGTGTGAAGCGTCCATAGATAAAAAGTAATAAAAAAATTACTATACAGGGTGTAACAAAAATAAGTGATAATACTTTAGGGTGTGTACGTGTTCCTTGTAGAGAGTTCACCGTGAAAGTAGCAGCGCTGAAAGACCAATTTTCACTTTTGTATGGGGAAACTCGTGACGCTCGGGCCCTTGCCCATACAAAAGTGAAAAAAAAAAATTCGTCTTTCAGAGCTGCTACTTTCACAGTGAACTCTCTACAAGGAACACGTACACACCTTAAAGTATTATCACTTACTTTTGTTACACACTGTATAAATCAAATAATTTTCAACAATTAGACTAGGACGAGTCGGCGCATGAGTACCGAAAACTATTCCACCTCAATTTTTTATGCGATCCTCTTCAAATTGCCCTCCTGATGATATAAATGCATGTTGCCAGGGCGCAACCCGGTGCCATATTGTTTAAACAATTGCAAGGAATTGTTATTTTTCAACCGAACAATTTTTTTTAATATTCTTTATTGAAATACCAATAAAAAAGGTCCTACGACTTTTTACGATAAAGTTAATATTTTTAAAGATATGAATTTTTAAAGGTTCGAAAAACCTCAAATTTGGGTACATTCGACCGATGAAAAATATATTTAAAAAAATAATAATGTCAAAGTAATATATTTTTTTAATTCTATATACAATAATATTGTTAATAGAGATTTCAAAAAATTTCATTGTTTATATCTTTTTTTAATCTTAGCAAAAGTAGACAAAAAATTGTGTTTTTTGTATGTCAGAGAGATGTCAGAAGTCTAGCTAGTTCTTGAGATACAGCCTGGAGACATATAGACAAACAGGTAGACTGATAGACAACGAAGTCTTAGTAAACCCTATTAATAAGACTTCTGAAATTTTCACAGATTGTGTATATCTGTTGCCGCTATAACAACAAATACTAAAAATAAAATAAAGTATATTATTTATTTTATTTTTAGTATGCCATACAAGAAACTTGATTTTTTGGCCTTTTTTGCTCGTAATCAATAATAGTAACAGTTAGGCACTTGAAATTTTCATCAAATCTTTAATTATATTTATACTTTAATAATTAATAATAAAATTAAAATAAAGGAATTGTTTAAGGGGGCTCCCATACAAAAACACAATTTTTTGTCTACTTTTGCTAAGATAAAAAAAAGATATAAACAATGAAACTTTTTGAAATCTCTATTAACAATATTATTAACTATTGTATATAGAATTTAAAAAAATATATTACTTTGACATTATTTTTTTTTTAATATATTTTTCATCGGTCGAAAGTACCCAAATTTGAGGTATTTCGAACCTTTAAAAATATTAACTTTATCGTAAAAAGTCATAGGACCTTTTTTATTGGTAAGTATTTCAATAAAGAATTTAAAAAAAAATGTTCGGTTGAAAAATAACAATTCCTTGCAATTGTTTAAACAATATGGCACCGGGTTGCGCCCTGGCAACATGCATTTATATCATCAGGAGGGCAATTTGAAGAGGATCGCATAAAAAAATTGAGGTGGAATAGTTTTCGGTACTCATGCGCCGACTCGTGCTAGTCTAAATATGTTTGGCCACGACATTTGGCAAGTTGAGTACCTATCGCTTCGCTGCCTCGACTTTTTTTTTAATTTTTTATGACACGGGAAAAATAAAATGCAAGCAATTGGTATTATTAATGTTTATAATTAATAAATAGAATATGATTATCAGATTACACAAAAAAAGTGTTGAAAAGATATCCTTAAATTTCGTGTAATTTTAAATGATCCCTTAAATTCTTTCGACGAAGAAAGGTGAGACCGCATAATTCACACTTGTAATTTTTTTCGCCCGTGTGTATGATCATGTGCCTTTTCAGCGTCTCCTTATTGAAAAATCTTTGAAGACAAACTTTACATTGGTGATTTCTTTCCTGCAGATGTACAGATCGCGTGTGACATATCAAATGATATTTTAAATTAAATGCACGTCCACAAGTTTCACACTTGTGGACGCGGGTCGTCTGATTATGTACGTCCTGCAAGTGGATGGCTCTACTATAATTCGAGTTAAATCGTTCGGGGCAAATGGGACAACGTCTCGGGTATAGTTTTAAGTGAACACCGCGAACGTGAAGGGAAAGCTTATATCTAGTATTAAACACTTTGTTACATTTGTCGCACTGAAAGGTCCCAGTTTCGTGAACTTCCAAATGTTTTCTTAACAATCGTAACGTCATAAAACCCGATCCACAGACTTCACAACTGTAATTACTAAAATGGACCCTCATATGAATAACTAAAATTCTAAATTTTATAAAAGTTTCGTCACACATACTACATTTATACGTCGATCCGTCTCCGTCTAGTTTGAATGGGATCATATTATCGTTAAGGTCCGGATCTATTTCTTTCTTATGATCGTTTTTTAAATGCAATTTTAGGTCCATAAAATTTTCTGGACGAAGTGAGCATATTTTGCACGAGAGTTCACTAATGTCGATCTTTAAAATATTCTGCCGTACGTTTTTCAGAAGTCTTTTTATCGATGCAAATCCGTGACTCTCTTCAGCCATGTGTCTCCTCAATAAGGATGCATCTAAGAAAGGCTCTGAACATACGTAGCATTTGAAATTGTTGTTTCCGTAAATGAAAGGACAAGCTGTCGAAAATTCGAAAACGGTTAATGCATTCTGACGATAAACACATTTGTATTTGTCTTCGTGTTTATCAAAACCTGTGGAGTTCGCTACTGTATCAAAATCAGGCGATGTTTCTGTTTCTGGCGGAATGGGCGGTGACCATCGCGGTGGAGAATCTCTTGAAACTGAAGGGTTTGGCAAATTTTTAACAAGTTTTTTTAAATTAGTAACAGTGCCCAACGGTTTACATAGCGTCCGATCGTAGGCGACTTGAAACAATGGGACGATCCTCCGTGACGGCTGTTGGTTAGTTGTTGATAATTCTGTGTCCACGCCTAGAAAAAAAAATAAAACTGTATTCGAATGTTTAAAATATGATATTATTAATTTATTATTATTTTTTTTACTAAAGGTGCCAAATAGGTATTTTTTTTAAGATTTTTTTAACAACCTAACCAAGAGCAAGTCACGACATTAGGGTCTCATGGTTTAGAAATGTTAAAGAGAAAGACCAACGTTTCATTGAAAATTTAAACTAGTAACATTTTTTAAAAGTATTCAATGTTGAATGTAGTTAAGTAATAAGAGTAATCTCATGTATCAAAGGTTTTTTTCGTTTAATAGGCTATCACAGGTTTTCATGTCATATTATATCAATACTCTCAGATTGATGATGAATTTTGACGTGTTGCTTTAATGTTTGTTTCTGAATGAAGGATCCACCACAAAAGCTACAAATAAATCTTCTATCATTCTCATGTATCCTCATGTGTTCTCTCAAGGTATATTTTCTAGCGTACGACTTCTTGCACACCATGCATTGAAACTTCCTTTCCCCTCCGTGTTTTATCATGTGCTCCTTCAATTCAGACGTCGAATAAAACTTCCATTCGCATTTATCACATGCATATCTTTTTTCTTTCAAATGGACCGTTCTAATATGTTTTTTCAATTTTCCGCTTAACGTAAATACTTTGATACACATGGAGCATTTGAATTCTTTTAATTTTACATTGTGAACGATCAACATGTGCTTGTTTCTTTGGAAATAATTTTTGAAGGTTTCCGGGCAGTGAATACAACAGTGCCTTTTGACTTGGTTATGTACTGTTGCGATATGCTCGTTTTTGTAATTCATAGAACGAAACACTTTATCGCACATTTCACAAGCGAACGTTCCCGCTTCGTGGGAAAACGAGTGTGTCCTCAGCCGATCTGGCGTTATGAAGCCCGTTCCGCATTGCTCACAAATAAAGTTTTGAAAATGAAAATTCATGTGATGGTTCAAAGTTTTAAAGTCGTCATATTTTTCATCGCACAGAGCACAATTATAGGTATCTTTAGTGACTTTGAATGGCAACATGTCGCCATTTAACCCTAAATCTAAATTTTTATTGTGTTCCATGTTTAGGTGATTCCGAATCGTGTAAAAATGTATGTGCTTCGAACAAACTTTACAAACAGAATCAGTTATATCTACTTTGACCAGCTCGTGTTTTTTCAGTTTACATAAGGCATCCCATATATTTAAATAGCTCAGGCCATCGTGGTTCATAATATTGTGGTGTCGTAACAACTCCGGATCCGTAAACTTTTGGTCACAGTAAAGACATATGTACTTATTTATTTTCCATTTAAATGGACAAAGTCTTGTGTACTCGAGTAATATTGCTGCGTTCCGCTTTTTTGCCATAACAGCATCGATGTCATATTTCTTTGCATTTTCTACACTAGTTTTTGGGCGAAAATCTTGAAGTTCATGGTCGACAATGCTACCTAAAATGATAAAACAATTGCATCAACATTCAACAGGGAGTATTTGGGATCAATTGATTAATTATAAATATATTTATTCTGAAATAATTAATTCTGAATAAAAAAAATTGAGTTTCAGTTTCATTTCTTTATTGTAAATGAAAATGTTCATTGTTTGAATGGCAAAATCTTGTTGAGGATTGTTATTCGTTCACACATATTATTATTTATTAACTAGCGACCAGCTGTTTTCAGTTGGGATCTCTCTTGATAATAATAATGGTAATAACAAAATTATAACCGATTTTTACGGTTTTAGCTATTCTATCTTGTACGGGTTCTCGATACTAATAGTACCTATATGATTGAGTCACAAATGTAAAAAATGTAATCTGATCGAATAGGTTTTAATTCTGATTCTGATTTTTAAAAAATTCTCAAGAACCTAGGAAAATATTCAAACAAAAATTGGTTTTTGTCTTAAGGTGGCTTTCGGATCCTTGCCTCAAGCTACCGCGACCGATAAAAATGTATATAATATTTATGAGCTGGGCTAGAGGAATTTTCTACCGACAATAGTCTAATAGGAAAAATAAGCTGACAGACCATAGGCCGCTTCTATGTAAATGTACCACATATTTACATACTTAATGTAAATTAGTTTAAGATATTATTGTTGTAATTTTCCACCTTTTTAGTAAAAGTGCGAGTGCGAGTTTCTTACGCCGGTTCTTCTCGCCGGGTTAGTTCCCGAACCGGTGGTAGACCTCATGTGGACGTTCTAAAAGTGGTAACTTTGTTACCCTATTTAGAAATAAATATTTTGATTTTGACCGATGAAAGTCAAAATCAAATCAAAGAGCAAAATGAAACCTATAACGTATTTCATAAAGCAGCATTTAATTTTGTCGGTCTCGGTCGCTTGAGGTAAAGATCGGAAAGTCACCTTTAGAGGTAGACTTTTCTTCAAGTCTTACATATTTACCATGTAAGACTTGGAGAAAAGTGGCTAAACGCAATAAATTTAAATCAAAGCTGTTTAATTCAGTATCGTCATTAAATTAAAACAAACAAATTTATTATTTATGCGTATTATCATGTCTAATTTGAATTTTATATGTTACCTATCTGGTACAGAACTATTGGCTGATATCGTAAAATCCAGTCATCGTAAAAGCAAAAATTTTGATTGAGTCCTATAACTCGTCTCTCACAAATACATAATATCTAACACGTTTCCGTTTTAACTTGCGTCGGATGATGAACCCTAACGTGTTGTTTTAAGCTACATTTCTGTATAAACGACTGCCCACAAACCGGACACACAAACCGCCTGTCGTTGTTGTGGATTCTCATGTGCTCTCTCAGGGTTTTTCTCCTGGCATAGGACTTTTTGCACACGTCGCAATGATATATCCTGGCGCCCACGTGCTTCACGCTGTGCTCCTGGAGCTCGTAGTTAGAAAAGAATTTCATTCCGCACACGGCACACGAGTGGTTCCTCTCCTGTAGATGTTGGGATCGAATGTGAGCCGTGCGGCGGCTGCACAGATCGAAAACCTTGGGGCACGTGGGGCAGGGAAACAGGGCCGTCTTCTCCCCGTGCACGGTGTTCAGATGTTTCATCCTGTACTTGTACGAGGCAAACTTTTCATCGCACAACGGGCACTTGTACCTCTTGTTCGAGCGGTGTACTCTAGCGACGTGCGCATACAACGCCGCGTAAGTGGGGAGGGTGTCTCCGCAATGTTTGCACGGAAAATCTCTCCGCTCGTGGGTTCGGCAGTGGTTCAACATCCTTTGCATCGTCGCGAACCGCTTGCCGCAAGTCTCACAAATGAAATGCTCGTAATGATCGTTCATGTGCTTGTGGAGGCTGAGGAACATTTCGTAGCGTTTCCCGCATATCTGACAGTGATGTTCGTCTTTGCTCAGTTTGTATGGCAGAACACTCTCGCCGTATGTGTCGATGAGAACTTTGCCGTGGTTACCTAGGTGAGATTTGAGTGAATAATAATCGCTAATATTTTCTCCGCATATTTTACAGATGGCTACTCCGAAATCCATTTTGATGGGATCATATTTTTTAATACTTGGGAAATGGTCTGAGTGGTGTGTCTGGGTGTGCTCTCTCATTTTCTCCGGTTCTATGAATGTGCTCTTGCAAAAGTAGCACAAGTACGTTCCCTTTCTATATTTAAATGGGTATGCCGTACATGAGCTTAATATCATTTTTATATTCTTTTTAAAAGCCGCTCGTCTTTCGTTTCCTTCGGATCTTTTTCCAATTTTTTCGACTTTTGGCAATATTAGCTTCATAACATTTGTAATTTCGGTTTCCTTTTCCTCAACCTCGGCAGTATCTGTCCCTAAAAATAGAAAAAGATCCGATATAGGAAATCTTCCGTTGTTTTCATATTATGTATAAGCCTACAGTAATCTTACAAATGCGTTCGATTTGGATATGATATAAATATGACCCACATGTAATTACTTATGAGAAAGGTTATAATATTATATTTGTGATAAGTATTGAAAAAAAAATGCCTATGGCGTAGACTATCTACGGCGTAGTATGTGCCTATGGCGTTGACTGTCGACGGCATAGCATATGACTATGGCGTAAACGATCTACGGCATAGTATGCGACTACGGCGTTCTGTCTAAGGCATAGTGTGTAACTACAGCGTAAACTGGCTACTTCGTAGTGTGTGACTACGGCGTAGACAATCCATGATGCAGTATGTAACTACGGTGTACTGTCTACGGCGTAGTCTGACTACGGCGTAGACTGGTTAGGGCATAGTGTGTGACTACGGCGTAGACTGGTTAGGGCATAGTGTGTGACTACGGCGTAGACTGGGCCCGTACCACGAAACTGTTTTGAGACTTAAACAATCGAGCGAGAATGCTGCGTCTTGCTCTAACAACGTCGTTTCACGTTTGTTAGAGTAGGACGCGGTATTCTCGTCCGATTGTTTGAGTCTCAAAACAGTTTCGTGGTACGGGCCCTGGTTAGGGCATAGTGTGTGACTACGGCGTAGACTGTCTACGGCGTAGTATGTGAATACGGCGTACTATCTACGGCGTAGTGTGTGACTACGTCGTAGACTGTATACGGCGTAGTATGTGCCTATGGCGTACACTATCTACGACGTAGTATGTGCCTATGGCATACACTATCTACGGCGTAGTATGTGCCTATTGCGTAGACTGTCTACGGCATAGCATATTCTGACTATGGCGTAAACGATCTACGGCATAGCATGCGACTACGGCATTCTGTCTACGGCGTAGTGTGTAACTACAGCGTAGACTGTCTACGGCGTAGTTTGTGACTACGGCGTAGACAATCTACGACGCAGTATGTGACTACGGCGTAGATGCGATGTACTTTCTACGGCGTAGAGTGTGACTACGGCGTACTGTCTACGGCGTAGTGTGTGACTACGATGTACTGTCTACGGCATAGTATGTGATTTCGAGGTAGACTTGGCCGCGTCCCCATCAGACACGGCGCGGCGCCGTCACCGTGTTACGGCACGACGCCGCCACCATGACACGGTACGGCGCCGCACCGTGCCACGGTGCTGCAAACGGTGCACCGCGCCACATATGTCATATTGCTATACTGTGACCGCGCGCCCCTATTCTGGGTGAAACTTCTGAACAAAAATTGTGTCCAAACTTAAACGAGGCACTTATTTGGAACAAATAAAAATCGACCAAGTGCGAGTTGGGCTCGCACACGACGAGTTCCGTACCATTATTATAGAGAAAAATAACCAAAAAATTGTTTTTTGTATGGGAGCTCACTTAATTATTAAGTTTATTTTAATTTTACCATCAATTTTTTAAGTATAAATACAATTGAGTATTTTGCGAATACTTCAAGTGCCTATATTCTGTTGTGATTATTGGTATAGAGAAAAAAATAGCAAAAAATAACTTTCATCTGTTTCTGTTTCTTTTTCAATCTTCGTCTTAGTAACAATAAGACAATAATTCTTTCAAGATAATGATCCAGACAAGCATAGGGACTATATAGCCTGAATAGGGACACGGGTCGGGGCACCGTGCCGTCACACGGTGGCGGCGCCGCGCCGCGTCTGATGGGGACGTGGCCTCCTTATGACTTATGACACACGTACAGTACACCAGAATTATGCACAGTTTACGCCGTAGTTTTTCTGTACTTTAGGGCTTCCCAATTTTTTTTAACGCAGTATATCCTTATAACAGAAAATAAACAACTACTGTTAATACATAATGAGACTCATGAGTCATGATATTTTAATTTACTTTTTATTTCGTTATCTTTAACACTTTTATGACTATAAAAGACAAATATTACAAGACCAATATAACCATTCACAACGATAATTCCAGTTTCTTCACGGCTTCCGCATGAGAATGATGCGTCCGTATGTGACTCTTTAAGCTACATTTCTGTACGAAGGAATTGTTACAGTACTCGCAGACGAACCGCCTGTCGTTGTTGTGTATCCGCATGTGTTCTCTCAACGTTTTAATCCTCGCGTAACTTTTCTTGCAAACGCTGCACTCGAATTTTCTCTCCCCGATGTGGCGGACCAGATGGTTCTTGAGACGGTGGGCGGAGACAAATTTACTCGGACAAAATTCGCATTGGTGCGTTTGATTTTTTATGTGCACGTATCTTATGTGCTTCGTCCTCTGGTCGCTGATGGGGAAGACGGCGGGGCACAGGTGGCACGGGTACTCGACCACCTTGTCGTGCGCCTGCTTCATGTGACGCAACCTGTCTATGTACCGCATGAAAGTCTCGCTGCAGTACGGACACCTATACCTGTGCTCGGGACCGTGAACACTCTTGAAATGAGTATCCCTGAGCGCCTTCGTCTCGAATACTTCCTTGCACTTGGAGCACTTGAAAGTTTTCGGTTTGGATTCGTGCGTCAACTGGTGAGATAGCATGCGATATTTCGCCAGGAAAGTTTTACCGCAGTGGGGGCAGATGTTGTTCGGGTAGTGTTGGTTCATGTGCCTGTTTAAATTAGTGAATAGGGCGAATCGTTCGCGGCAAAATGCGCAAATAAATTCTCTATCGGACGACAGGTACGGCGTCACTCCTAAACCGACATCTTTCAGTAGCTGCTTATCGTGCACGTTCGACAAGTGATCACAGAGAGCGTCCAAATCGTTCATCGTTCGCGAGCAAATTTTACACCTTAGATCAGATACTTCGACTTTTATGTGATCTAAGGCCCTGGCGGACTTTATCGCGTCGACGATATTTTCGTGTTCGGTCAAGTGTTCTCTGACACCGATAAAGTCAGCGAAAGTTTTAGGGCAGCACCAGCAAATGAAAATTCCGCGTCTCCATCGGAACGGGCAGGCATTGGAAAACTCTATTATTGCCGCTGCATTGTGTCTGTGATCGTTATACTTGCGTTTCGCTTTCCATAAAATTTTCATGGGGTCTCCTAAAAACAAAAAATATAAGTGACTATAGCACGAAAGCTCAAACTGCATTGAAATACCTATTTTTGTTTTCTGTTTTTAAGTTGGTAAAATAGTTTTAAGTATACAACAAAGTTATTTTTATTTCACAATTATAAATTTTTTTCATTATAATGAAAGTGTTCTTTCATTCGCACTGTGTTCTGAATAAGGAAAACTTCTGCGCCTCTGTTCTTTCTAAACTGTCCCTATTATTTCTGTCCAAACAACGCGACGCGATAATTAAATGTAAGTATAAGATTTATAAAAAGCGAATGGCTTAATTGGGTGTAATTATCATTAGGTATATTATAATACCTAGGAGTAAGCTAGACGTTAAAAAAAAACTTTATAGATTGTAATCATTTACTTTCGATTCTAGTTTAGGCTGTTTGTAAGTGAGATTATAAAATGAAAAAAAAAACTTAAATTATTATTTAAATCATACAATATAAGCCAATCCACATATTATTTCAAATAAGGCTTCTTACAGACGAACGACACTTGTCCAACGGCAGTCGCTGGATTTTTTTCGTTCATTTCGACGTGTGCCGTCGACAAGTGCCATTCGTCTGAAAGCGCTTTAATTTTTATGTACCATCGAGGAAGTTGATTCCTATGCAATTGACAGACCAACGTTATTTGGTCGAATATGCCAATTCAATGTTAATTGTGATCTGCCAGCTGGGTTTGACGTAACGCAACCAAACTACTTAGGTCCCCGATTTGCATAGGAATCAACTTCTCTGATAGTACATTGAGACAACATCGAGCTTAACACTAAAAGTCATTTTACATTAATGAAGATAATTTCGGGCGCATACTAGAAAATGTAATGCCCAATTTCAATATTGAAATCAACATAACGTAAGCTATCTAAGATGGATTTCTTAAACTAGTTCACAGCCTGATAATGGAGTAACTACCACAAAACAAAAAAATATGACGCGTATTCTCGTGTATTATTTATGCTAACTTGTCGCATCATCATAGT
This sequence comes from Aricia agestis, assembly GCF_905147365.1. Taxonomy (NCBI): domain Eukaryota; kingdom Metazoa; phylum Arthropoda; class Insecta; order Lepidoptera; family Lycaenidae; genus Aricia; species Aricia agestis. Next base: position 19,277,457 of record NC_056408.1, on the reverse strand, counting down.
GCGTACTGCAAGCGAAACTATGAGAGCGAGAGGTTGGACTAGACTCTAGAGGTTAGGTGCATTTTGAAATGCACGGTCTTACTGCTTACTGCGTAGTTCTTTTTAGCAATGACAAGCAATTTCATGGTCCTCCATCCAGTTTAAAATACTAGATCCATGGATCATAATTCATACATAAAACTGTATTTACTTATGGGAAAAGATATTAATTTACATCTTAACATAAGTAATGTAATATACTTTTTTTTATATAGTTTTCACTTAGTTTTGTTAGGAGTACCTAACAAAACTAAGTAAAAAACAAAACAGCCAAATACTTAAGAGCGCATCTGAGCCTAACTTGACTACATACTTAAACCTAGATCTCAAAGGTCTAGAAAACTGATTTTTTGACACAAGTAACTTCAGTTCATGAAGAAATGCTCAAGACGAAAACACGATTAGTGAAAAAATTCTCGATATTTTCTTTTTTACAAAAAACTATTTAGATACATTTTTGCTTGGATCTTCGAAGTTTGCTGTCTTTGCTTTAATATTTTTTAATATCTAAAAATGCATTGATAAAACCTTAATTTGCTCAAAACACTTTTTTTCATAATCATTATAGTTCGTCTTTTATTCAAATAAAACTAAATTGGCGATGATTACTCGCCGTCCTTTTTCACCTGGCATATGAAAGATGGGCGTGAGTGTGAAGAGAGAAGAAAGATGTTTGATTTTTTGAGTCAGGAGCGCTATCAAGAGTGAATTAGCAGCGCTTAAAGAGTAATTATTTTTCACTTTTGTATCGATAAATTAATGTCGCTTGGGCACTTGCCCATACAAATTACAATAACAACCCATTCACACCCTAAAGTATGATCACTTAGTTTTGTTTCACCTTCTATAATATACTGAATTTATAAAACTACAAAACACCTTGTTAATAACACTACTCAACAAATTTTCAACTTTTTTTTTATCTGAGTTCCTATTATGTAATTATAATTCCTTGTTATTGGCCTAATATTAATATCTAAATAAAATTTTTGGATCACAACTCATTTCCGAGATGAATGAAATTATTAAAACATATGATTTTCAAGCAAAATCAAGCTCATCCATTAGGTTTTTTTGATTTTTCTATATAAAAAGGGGAAGATTTCTTGGTGCAGCTGGCTTTACGCTTGTATTAAGATCCTGGTGATTCACTAATAAGGCTCCAACAGTAATCTGCTAGCATAACAGGCCCCCATCTTGGAAAAAATTTCAGCCGTATCTTCATGAAAGCGGTTTCCATGTTTATGGCTGATCCCATATTTTCGGGCAAAATTACATATATCTAACATTCCTTTTTAAGGACACAGTCCAACATCAGTTTCATTTTTGGCGAAAGTCAGCGGATTTGTTGTGACCGAGAAAATTCTTTGTCACATCAATAAAAGATTCCCCTACTTGTTTTTCAGAATGATTAAGAGTAAGTTGATGTAAAAAATGAATCTTCTATCAGCTTTCTTATGCCCTACATACGAATAAGATTTGATTTTGACTTTGATTTTCGCCTAACTAAGATTTGGAAACTTGCTAGGGAAATTGTAATGCAGGACTATCTTTGTTCAAGTGTTTTACGAAAATATTTAAAAAGCCTAATTTTATGTGTTACGGCAGCATAATAATTTAATCGGGCTCAACCAATGAACCAAATTTAACAATTTTATGTCCTAGTACGAGTGACTCTCGTGGTCAGATTTTGGCATAAATTCGCCAAAAATGTAACAAAATAAGTTAAGACTGCTAACATTCACGCATGTCAAATAAAAGTTCGTCAATTAAAGTAACGTATAAAGTAAGTTTTGTTTGTAAAATAATCTTATTTTCGAAATACCAGCTACATAAACATCAAACTAACGTCTACGTTACTGAAAGTTTGAATTTATATTTCTCAGTTTCCAGATGTGATATCAAAAAAAATCCCTACATATATTTATTAGTAGTCAACCTCGATATGAAATCATACGTACCAAATCAGATTTTTTTTTAGTGTTGAGTAGTGTAATCAATGGAGTAAGACATACTCTAATCCAAAAATAACTATTAATAGGCTCAAGAAGAATATCACAAAGGATGTGTTTACTTAGTAGTCTGTTAACTTAGAACTTTTGTTACTGCTTACTTTATACAGAGTAGCTCTGATAAAACTTCCAGCCATGCCGTTACAATAAGATGTACAGCCCTAGTAGACAAGTGGAAAGCGATTATCGTTAGCCCGGCAGCACATTGTCCGAATTCTGATCAGAAACAATTGAATTTCGCCGGACCGCCACCCCGCACACTATCCGAAATATCCTTCCGGCGAGTTCGAGCTCACTCGGCTCAATACAAAATGTAAAAGACAGCGCGGACGTTCAGCTGTTTCTGATCAGAAATTGCGGACAATGTGCGACCGGGCTAAACGCTAACAAAATGTATGCGATTTGACATAAGTCATCGCTTCACTAGCGAATACTAATGTCAAATCCCATACATTTTGTGGCGTTAGCGTTTACGATAATCGCTTGCCGCTTGTCTAGGGGGGCAGGACCAAAAACTAAAAAGTATTCAACAGCAAACATTACATTAACTTCTAAATACTATAATAATATATCGGTCATAATGATTAAAAGTTCGTTTTCCTGTTATGAACTTTTCTAATGTGAGCGTATCGCGAAGATCCCGATGTAAACACTGATGGGCACAGAGAACATTTGTATTCGGACTTCTGATTATGTTCCTTAGCGAGATGAACCAATCGTGAGTGGCAAGACTCGAAGGGAACGCCGCAAAGAGGGCAACGGTATCTTTTCTTCGGACCGTGCGCTACCGCGACGTGCCGGTTCTTGACCGCTCCATTCGGGAATACCTTGTCACATCTCGTGCAATGAACTTCACCCGATTCGTGGCTTCTCTGATGAGCCACTAGTTTGTGTTTCGTAGCGTACCCTTTACCACATACGTGACAAACGAAACTTTGATAATGCTTATTCATGTGAACTAGAAGCTTCATGAAACTTTCGCACAAAACTCCACAATTTAAACAGTGGAACTCTTTCTTAGTTAAAACGAACGGCATCACGCCATCTCCAGAGTTGGGGTTAAAATTTGTGAGATGCTCTTCCGATAAGTGAGTTTTAAGATCGGTTATGCTTGCTATAGGAATGTTGCAAATATTGCATTTTAGGTCGGTAATATCAATTCGCAACGGAAAATATGGCCGAATAACAGTTGAATTGAATATGTCAAGTTTGTGATGTTGGTGCGAATGAGCGCGCAGTTCGCTTACATCGACGCAAACTGTGCAGCAATATGCGCATAAAAATTTTCCCCGCGTCCATCTAAACGGTACTGCATTGGAATATTTTAAAATATTTTCAGCGTTAGCCTTTTCCTCTGTCTGTTTCTTTTTCCACTCTATTTTTATAGAAGGCTTTGATATTGTTAATCCATCGCTCCCTAAAAATAAAAACAAACTATAAACTGAGTGGTCTAATAGTTTATCTAAATATAATAGTTTATCTAAAAAAATAATACGTTCGGAAATTAGTTTATCGCGCCTTAAATCGAGCATTTATCCGCGTTAAAGACTATTATATAAGGTTTATATCATTATTTTGCGTAAAACGCAAACTAGTGATATAAAATTTCAGACCTAATAAGAGAGCGAGAGAGTTCTACGAAGAAAGGCAACACGACTGATCAAGCGATCGCCTACAATAGATAACGCAAGGTAACGTAGTTTGATGTAAATGTGTGTTTTGGCGCGTGATCATAAAATTGTTCTGGAAGAAAAGCCTATTTAGAAGTAAAGGTCGCACGATGTTACGATTTTTATTCTATCTGCTTATATGATTTTTTCTATTCTAAAACAGTTTCATCTTCGAGTTCCAAAGCGAATGCTAGTAACTATTTATGAACAAACATATTATTATGTTCAGTTGCAGCGGATTTTATATTAAACGTCTTAACAAGAGGATCCACTAAATTGCTCTTTACTTTTATGTTTGGACTTAAAATGAGCGGTAAGTTTACTGTTGTTTTCAAAAAGTTTTCCACAGATTAAACACTTGTAGTCTAGCTTTTGATCGTGTCTATTGAATAAATGTGTGACTCTGGCATGATAAGACGTAAATACTTCGGAACAACGCGGGCAAGAATAACGTATGCCCTTTCTATGCACTCTCCCTTTGTGAGATCTTCGAGCTGCTCTGGTATCCAGGACTTCGTTGCATTCTCCGCAGGGAAAACTTCCAGTCTCGTGTGATTGAACGTGAGTCCTAAACCTGGACTTAGATATAAAAGCCTTGCCGCACGCATCACAAACGTAATTTTTATAATGACTGTTCATATGTTCGTTTAGTTTTGAAAACAGAACGAAGGACTTAAAACATATTTGACATTCAAAATCATTAGAATGTAATTTAAATGGCAGGACGCCGTCGTTGTATTTTTTATACCATACTTTGTTGTGAAGTTCGATTAGATGGTTTTTAAGAGAATCCATGTCATGTAATTCTTCTTTACATATTCTACAACGTAACTCCGATATATCTATCTTAGCCATGTTGTTTTCCTTGAGCTTCGAAAAAACCCGCTTAGTGATTTCTTCAGACAGATGTTTTCGGACGTGTTCTCGTAAAGAGGACGGATCGACAAACTTTTTATCGCAGTAAGAGCAGTAAAATGCAGAATGGCACCATCGAAACGGCCACGCGGTAGAACATGTCAGAATCGTCATGGCGTTTCTACGCATCATCGTTATGGCTATCCTTTTGTCGGACTCCTCAGCCAACTCGTTGTTGGCACGACGACGTCTACGCATCTGCCTCGCGCAAACGTTCTCGGCTAACTTTCTATGTCGCCTAACTACTATCAAACCATCTTTTGAATCCGCAATTATAGCGGAACCTAAAAAGAGAATATTAAAATTATAAAAAATATATTATATATAAGGTTCCTAAATATTAATATAATATACATTAATATTTAGGAACCTTGGATGGTTGGGATGGAGCATGGAACACATCCCAGCACCGGTGTCCGATCCTTTAATTGTATGGCATATTTCATTGACAAATTGGCTCTCAATGTTTTTTTTTCTATATAAAAAGAGTTTTTTTTTTGTTTTCAACAGTTATCTGCTGAAAACAAATAAATTTTCTCTGGCTCTCATACTAATTTGACCCATAGGCATTCATAAGAAAATCCATAATAACTTCTAAACTATCTGACTAACGGCCGTTCCCAATATTTGATCTGTCTCTGGTTTTCTATGTTTTCATTCCACGAATTCATAACTACCAACTGAGACCTTTTTCTCTTCATACGATATTTACATGAGAAGCATAATTGGTCAGATTAGTGAGAAAGTCCGAGAAAAACTATAATGGCTGCCACTTTACAATCGTGAGAGAGAGAAAAAAATTGAGAGCCAATTTGTCAATAAAATATGCCATACATCATGACATTAAAGGATCAGATACCGGTGTCGGGACACATTGTATATGTTTATGTAAAATGACGGAAAATTAGTTGCCATACTAAAAGGAACACTCCTTATATTATGTATTATTGTTCCTTCGAGTAAGGGAGATCGCAGACGACCGACAGACTTTTTTGTGATCGAGTCTGCGGCGCCCACACAGTCGGCACGGCGCGGCCGCGCGCGTGCCGCGCCGTGCCTATTGTATGGGCGCCGCAGACTCTATAGCACAAAAAGTCTGTCGTCTGCGATCTCCCTAAGCTTTTGCTGATTTTTATACCTAGGTATTTCAATTAATTTTATCAAATGAGAATGTCATTAAAACAAAATCTATGAAGTAAGCATTAACATATATTTATATTATAAATGCGAAAGTGTGTCTGTCAGTCTGTCTGTTACCTCTTCACGCCCAAACTTCTGAACCGATTTTGCTGAAATTTGGCATGGAGATACTTAGAGTCCCGGGAAAGGACATATGATACTTTTTAATCCCGGAAAAATGTACGGTTCCAGCGCGGTAAACGAGTTTTGGCGCAATGGAGTTGCGGCGTCATCTTTTTAACAATAAGAGTCCAACGACTGAGAAAGTTTTTTCATTAAATTAAAATATTGGCATAGGGAAACTAATGGTACATACATGCCTAAGAAAGAAGTTCAATAAAAATTAAAATAATTTTAATGGTCATATAGTTATAAGCGCAGATACAATTTTTTCAGGGTTTCAAGTCCTTATCAATTTTTAAGTAAATTGATACGTTGTATTAACATAAAGGTTACATGCGTGCTCGACACTCGGGGCGTGAATTGCGGCCGCGACTCAAACAAACAATAAATAATTATTAAGGATGTATATAAATACATCCTTAATAATTATTATTATTGTTTCTGACTTTAAAGTCAAAACTGTCAATAGGTACCATAAAATAAGTAAAAAATCGAGAAAATGAGTTTTTTCTGTTTCCTAGCTCACTTCTATCAGGTAGTTTCATTGAGTCACAATGTAACATGCTACATTAACATGCCCAAGAGCAACAATAACAAGTCTTAGGCTCATCTCACACGCGGTTCACATCTCACTAGTTAACAAGTTCTACTGTATGTTTGAGCAAGTGCTTCCGGAGCTCGTATCCAGTTTGAAATGACAATTCGCAATAATCACATGAAAAGTTTTCGTGCTGGAGAAAATGCATCAATCTCACGTGCCTAGATCGCATTCCGCTAGTCTTAAACGACAGATCGCAATGCAAACATTTGTAGGAAGTTTCCTTTTGGTCGTGGACATCTTTCAAATGCTTCATTCGGTGATAGTATCCGACGAACCTCAAATTGCACAGCGGACATTCGTAGCGGGGGCCTTTTTTATGAAAGTTCCTCGCGTGACTATCTCGCGTTCGTCGACGCGGAAATACTAGGTTACAAACTTTACAGGGGAAGTTACCGATCACATGTAACTCTGTATGTTTTCGGAGACGCAGAGCGTCCATGAACGCCTTGCCACACGTCGAACAGATGTAGTTTTGATAGTGGCAGTTCATGTGCTCGTATAATTTGAGATAATTGTTATGGTCGATATCACATAGCACACACTTCCAGGGGTTATCCAGCCGGAACGGCAGTATACCGTCAGAGTACGACAAATTCAAATCGAAACCGTGTTCAATGGCGTGCTCCCGCATGTGGTCGACGCTCGAGAACGGAACCTCACAGAGCTGACAGGCAGCGTTAGTGACGTCGACGTTTATGAGGGTCATTTCTTTAAACGTTTTGTAAATATCTTTAACATTCTTATGGGTATAACACGCGCGAACGTGACATCGTAATTCGTGGCTTTCCATAAATTGTTCTTCGCAGTAGGCACATTGAAATTTATTCGTCTTCCACTTAAATGGCGTCAGCGACCAACACGCCAGTATCGAGGTCGCATTCTTTTTGGTCATAAAGCGTGCCTCCGCCTTGGCCGATCTTTTGTTAGATCTGTGCTTAGTGGGTTTTCCCTTATCATCTAACAGCTCGTCCGTTATCGTTTGTTGGGCATTTCCTAGAAATAGAAAACTTCATGTCAATTCTTAAAGTTTTTGTATGATTCCAGATTAATTTTATGTTATTAATTATTATTTAATTATGAATTTATGACGTCCCCCGTGTGGTCTAATGACATTGTTCTGATGACATGGATTAATAAGAGGTTCGTATATCTGCATCTCATTGCTCGCCAAATCAATGTGCGTCTATCAAAATATGGTCAATTATTAACTTCTTCTTTAAGGTACGTTTATTCATAACTGACAGTTTAATCGGGTAATAGTTATGCATAAAGGTGGTTTTGCCAGGTATATAGGTAGGTATTGCCTAGTGGTAGGAAGGTCGATTTTCTAATGTTGCTTAAAATAAAAGCCTCTTTTCAGTTACGAATACATAATATATTAAATGATATAATTTTACAGATTACTAAGTCACTTATTAAAAATTATTATTTACAATGTTTTAACTAATACTATGCGGTATAAAAATTGCTTCATTACAGAGATCAAGTTTTAATTTTTAAATACATGATAGCAAACCATTAAATCAAAAAGTAATTGCAGTCGCATTTGTTTAAAATGATCAAACTCCAATGATTGTTGCATAGGTGTCTTTAATATTATTCCTACCATTCATTATGGTTAACGAAACTTTTGACAATTTGTGGAAAAAGTCCTACTTTTGAGTTTTCGTGAGGGTTTCACAAATAGTTACCCCGAAATTTAAAAACGCCAAAATCAGTTGAGCTGTTTTAGCGACTAGCTCTTAGCAATACATTCAGCTGTTAATTGTTGTAATAAAAATTAATTTATTATAACCTGAATAAATACCTACGCAGTCTCAAAATAAAACTTGAGTGAAGCTTTTATTATAAAAGCTCACGGAGTTATAAAACAGTATTTAAACAGCTTTAAAACTACCCAGGAAACAAAATAATTATTATTTCCTGGAAAAACATTATGTTGTCACCTCTAGAGTTAACCTATTAGTCTTACTTGAAACACGACACTTTGTAGACATTTTAAAGTGTGAGTTAATCTTTGTACGTTTTGTATTGCAATAATTTGTTTTTAAGCTAAGTACTCTCATACGGTTTTGCTTGATCGAGCAATAACGTCGAGCAAAACTCGCGGCTCGGGCTTTCGTTCACACATTTAGCATTGCTCGATAGTTTTATTCTAAATCGATATATTTGATTCCATCAAGCCTGCTCGATGCGAGTATACGAGCGGCTCGATGCGAGCCTTCGAGCTGACAGTTTTGCGGTCCTCACAATTTTTACTCGATTTGGAGTAAAACTATCGAGCAAATCCGCAAGTAAGTACTTAGCATAAGACTTCCGTGTTTCAAATGAGCGTGAGTAACTCACAAATATATCCATAAGTACATATTTCTAATCATATTTAGGTCTTATCTTAAATATGTGTATAAACTGTAAAGGAATGTTTTTCTAATAATTAATAAAGTGTTTTAGGAACATGATTATTTTTAATTTTACTTTGCTGTGATAAATGCGCGAATAAATGTTTTACTAAGATATTTTTAAAAAAGTTGCTCAAGAAAAAAGACGCTGAACAAAACTTTTTCAATCTAATCACGATCTGGGGGCACGGCAGTGCCCCCGCCAAGTCGAGCAAAAAAGCGGCACGGCCGTACCATACTTTTCTCGAACCAATTCAGGCTCTTTTTGACCCCCTATAACTTCGTTGTGGATAAACCAACAAGCCTGAATTTTCAGTTGTTAAGCAAGCATTATATAAACACGGTATATTTAAAATTTTATTCAATTTGAACGAGTAGTTTAAGAGCTGTAACTTGTTAAAGTTTCTTAATTTTGTCACTGACTGACTGTCTGACTGACTGACCGATCACCAAAAGTCTAAGGCACTTCTAGCAGACATAGAAACTTAGAATATAATTAGTGTTTAGGGTCTAAATCAAGGAAAAATTCAAATATTTTAAAATTTCTGTCCAGTTTTCTAGATACACTAACTTCGTAAATAACTTTGTAATCCCATATAAATGTATAGGATCAATTGCATGGAGCGATGCATCAATTGCATGGAGCGCAATATACTAAACAATCTAATAATATAATAATTATGTATAAATTGTAAGATACATTGTGTTTTCAATTTTCATGCGATGTCCAAGTCAATCTATTTATTTAAAATGTAAAAGATTTTTAATATTGATATGATAATAACTTACGCACTAACTTGAGACAGAAGGTCCCCTAGGTAGGGACTGAATAAATTAACCGGCTTGGTATTGCATGGATCTCATAAATTTTTACGGTATAAAAACTGAGTTGCGACTTGCGAGACTTGGTTTTTTTACAGAATGTTTTTGATGGGATCGTGTTTTTTCGCCTCGTATTTCTATAAAACACGTGTACACTTTAAATATTAAAAGCTCCGTATTATGTTATTAACTAAGTTGTAATACTTTTTATGTAATTAAAATCATGTTCACCTGGTAATACACATTGGGCCAACGTGTAGTGGCCTACTTCAACTTGGCCATAAGTTAGGAGCGACATTCCATACTCTACACATTGGTCCAATGTCTACAGCAGGATTTCGGCGCATACTCATTTAAAAAGAGAAGGATTGAAAAAGAGAAGGATTTACACACGGCAGACATTTTAGCCGTTAAAATGTTTCTTTGCAACATGCTTATCTAATGATATTTTAGTTGCAAATGTTTTTGAACATTGTCCACACGAAAATCCATATTCAAATTCGTTTTTCGACCGATGAGCTTTAACGTTATGGTGATATTTCTGGGATCTAGTTTTGAATGTCATATGACAAGTCGTGCATTCATACATTTCTGCTCCGGGCTTGTAATTATGAATTTCCATGAGGTGTCTTTTTCGCAATTCCCAAGTGGCAAATCGTGGCTTCTCTTTACAGTACACACACATGTAAGGTAACGTCGTATGTTGACTCTTTATATGCATATTACGTTCCTCCAACGTAGAAAACGTTGCTACACATCTACTGCAATTGTATTTGTTGTCGTGTGGTATTTTGGTGTGTGCAGTGAGAGCGACTTCGGTGATGAATCCCTCCCCACAAGTATCGCATACGTAATTTTGATAATGTTCCGCTGTATGCTTTTTTAAAGAGATAAAGTCAGTAAATTGCATGGAACATATCGCACATTTCCAACTGGACCCATCGTTCAATTTGAAAGGAAGAACGCCCGGTTGAACGTCAATATTGATCGGCTGCTTATGGTCATTCTTTAAGTGAGTCATGAGTTCATCCAATGACTCTATGGGTACAAAACAGAGCTTGCATCGTAGATCTGTTATGTCCACTTTCAAAAATTCTTTTCGTAACTTTCTGCTGAACACAAGTTGGACGTCAAAATTCGCATGATGCGAGGCCATGTGCGAGCGCAAGCCGTTCGGATCATTCGATTGTACTCTACAAAAGACACAGTTGAAGTTTTGCCCCCACGTTCTGAAAGGGCAAGCTGTAGAACATTGCAGAATTATTTCTGTGTTAAATTTGTGTTTTAATGCCTTACCATAACGAGGTTTGTAAGTCGACTTATAGCATTTAAAGTTACGTTCGTGTTGCTTCAGTCCATTTTCGGATAAGAACGTAGCGCTACACTTATTACATGTAAATATTTTAGCGTGACTCCGTAAGTGACCATTTATTTGACTAAATTCTGGAAAGACTTTATCACAATCGAGACACACCCACACACCAGCTTCGTTTTGTTTATAAGGTAGGACCCCAAATGTAACATCGAAATTGACAGCCTTCTCGTGATCACGAAAGAGATGGTGCATAAAATATTCAACACTTTGTACATCTTGCGAACATATTTTACACTTAAAATAGCTTATATCTATTTTAAGGTCATCGACTACTTTATAAAATGCACTATTATAGTCAGCATTTCCGTGCACGGTTTTAACATGATTCCGCAATGCATCCATAGGTTCGAATTCATCGTGACAATAAGAACACATTATTCTATTAAATCTAGTCTTAAATGGGATCGCAGTAGAATGTTTCAGTAAAAGCACAGCGTTACGCCGTTGAGGATTCTGGCTAACTGATCGTTCGAACAATTTCTTTTTAGTTATCCTCTGTTTCTCATTACGAATTTTATCTTCGGGGCCTAAAAAAGAAAAGAGACCACATCATTATTTTTTACTAACCAAAACAGTTAAAAATATAACAGAATATTTAATAGCAGCTCATTTATCAAAATGCTTTTTTGCAATATGTTTATCTAAAAACAATTGAGTCGTAAAAGCTTTAGGACATCCCGGACAAGGAAAATTCAATTCGGAGTCTTTCTTGATTCTGTGCGTTCTCATCATGTGGTTATATTTTCCAGAGCGCGTTTTGAAAGACTTTTGACAAGTTGCGCATTCATATTTGTCCGCACCGGTTTTGTAATTATGAACTTCCATTAGGTGACGTTTTCGTAGCTCCCAATTAGCAAATCTGGGTTTATCTTTACAATATACACACATGTACGGCGTGGTCGTATGCTGGGTTTTAACATGGACATTTCTTTCTTCCAGTGACGAAAAAGTAGCCACGCAACGATTACAACTATACTTATTTTCGTGCGGTTTCTTCGTATGTGCAATCATCGCATACTCAGTAATAAATCCTTCACCACACGTATCACAGACATAATTTTGAAAATGTTGAGTGGTGTGCTTTTTTAAAGATACAAAATCTTTGAATTCATTCGGACACAAGGTGCATTTCCAAATAGATCCATCGTTAAGTCTAAACGGCAGAACACCTAGCTGCGAGTCAGTATTGATCGGCTGCTGGTGGTCATTTTTTAAGTGATCAGTTAGGTTATCAAAGTTTACGATTGGCATAAAACATAATTTGCATTGTAGATCAGTGATGTCTATTTTCAAAAATTCTTTTCCTAACTTTTTATAAAACGCCCTAGAAACATCGTAATTTTCGTGATGGGTAGCGACATGAGTCCGCAAGCTACTGGGATCACTGGACTGAACTCTACAAAAAACGCAATTAAAATGATTCTTCCAAGTTCTAAAAGGGCAGGCAGTCGAATATTGCAGTATAATCTCAGCGTTGTTCCGAGGCCTCAAGACGCTACCGTTGCGAGCTTTATATGCCGCCCGGGAACACTTCACCTGGCGGCGATGATCGCGCAGGGAGCGGTCGGTAATAAACATCGTTCCGCACTTATCGCAACTAAAATTCATGAAATGCGATGCAATGTGGCGTTTGTACTCGATAAAATCGGAGAAAACTTTGTGACAAGAAACACAAACGCACTCGTTGTTTTGATTTTGTTTAAACGGCAAAACACCGAAGCGCTCATTGAATCTCACTAGTTTTTTGTGTTCACGAGATAAGTGAACCATTAAAAAGTCTACATCTTGCATACATTGGTTACAAATTTTACACTTCAAATTTGTTATATCCACTTTGATTAAATTGTCTCTTGCGCGAAAATAAACACTCCGGTAGTCGGAAGCGCTATGCTCGGATGACATATGCTGCCGGAGATGGGAGAGACTAGTATACTCGTCGTGACAAAAAGAGCAGAGAATTTGGTTAAATCTCATAGTAAAGGGGTAGGCGGTCGAAAATCTTAGTATTAATTCAGCATTACAGCGCTGAGGGGTCTGGCATAAGAGTATTATTTTCTTTTTCTCATCGTCACTCTCATTACGCCTGTGTATAGCCAACGTCCCTAAAAACAAAAAAGAAATTGGTCAATTTCATAACCAATTAGGACCACTACGTAATCTATTCTAGATAAAACGTAAAGAGCCTTTCCATAGAAGACATTTCAAGGACACAGTTCAAGTTACAATTCCCATGCAAGTCTGGGTCACAAAATCAAGAAGCCGATCATCGAAAAATATGATAGCTAAGTCAAAACTCAAAACTTATTATTTTTTATTATGACTAAGTTTTTTTTATAAACGTGTTCAGAAAAAGATTGAAAGAAAGAATTTAATTCCCTAATATAAGTCGTTTCTCAAGATTGCCGAATGCCACATGAATAATTATTATGATATTACTTTTTAATATTTTTTTAATATACAATGTGTCCCGACACCGGTGTCAGATTATTTGATGTCTCAAATTTTTTCTATCTGTAACGGTTGTAAAATGACAGACATTTTTTGTTTTTCTCGGACTTTCACACTAATCTGACCAATACTTCTTATATAAATATCCTAAGAAGATAAAAAAGTTGTCATTTCATAGCTAAACTTGTGGACTACGCTTACACAGAAAATACCTTCAGGCTTTACACTAAAAAAAAAACAAAATGCCTACTTATGTACAAAATTCGTAAATGTATCATGTAACTAAAATATGTCGATACATTAGTTATGGGGTGTATCTAGGTGACCTGGAGATATAGCTGGATTATATAATTTTTGAATTCCTAGTAAGTACTACGATCAACTTTAGGGTTCATTAAAATGTTCGTATAGGAAGTAATTTTGTGTATGTATAAAAACGGTAACGTACTGTTTGCATGCTACAACTAAGGTAGTTTTTGGTAACAGAAACCAATCATGCTATCTCGCTCTTACATGGAAAAAAGAATTTAAATATTTTGTATTACGGTCACGGCCTGTTTGCATGCTACGGCTAAGGTAGTTTTTGGTAACAGAAACCAATCATGCTATCTCGCTCTTTCATGGAAACAAGAATTTTAATATTTTGTATTACGGTCACGTACTGTTTGCATGCTACGGCGAAGGTAGTTTTTGGTAACAGAAACCAATCATGCTATCTCGCTCTTTCATGGAAACAAGAATTTTAATATTTTGTATTACGGTCACGTACTGTTTGCATGCTACGGCGAAGGTAGTTTTTGGTAACAGAAACCAATCATGCTATCTCGCTCTTTCATGGAAACAAGAATTTTAATATTTTGTTGTTACAGGTGGCTTTTGATGGGACTCGATCGATTTGCAACTCATGTTGGCATAGAATCAATGCTGCAATTAATCAAGAGCGACAAGCGTCACCTGCTCCTGCCCTACCAGCTGCTGTTGTAAATGCGCAAGGAGTTAGGGTGCGTTTCCACTGACGCGGAGCGAGGCGGAGAGGAGTACACACCGATCAAGCTAATAAATCAAGACTTATTACAATGGTGCGCTGGGTCGTAGAAACTATGTCGGCTGATTCAAGCGAGACTTCAAGATATTCAGAAACAGAGTATTCAACAAACATGTGCCGCATATATTTGAGGATTTTAGAATTGCTGCAGCTTTGATTAATTTTTTTCAAGATCCGTACGAAGACAGTCCGTACTCCGTACACAGAAGATTTCATTGAAACAATCAATCGGAACATACAACGCCCTAATCGTCTGGCCGAGTATGTGGAGGAGAATAATCTGAAAAGACATAGAGTGACGTTTCACAGAATGAGTTTCACGCAAATGATCCCGAAGTTGAACATTTTTCCCAATTAACAATTGAAGACATAATTAAATTATCAATTGGTACATATCACGTGAGGTTAGCACGGTCGTACTGCATTGTACACTTGATAACCACGGGAGTATATAATATGGAAATATATAGACATCCCGCGGCAATAGAGGGCAGAAATAATATTTTAATCAGGTGCAGAATCCATTCACGACACGTAACAACAAAAATATATTATACTTCTATTATGTTTGATGAGAATATAAATGGAATAAACACAATTACAGAATATTACCTATAACTGCTCATGCTACCATGGCAAAAGGACATTGGGAAGTTGTGCACACATTATTAATGTTGTATATTACTTAGGGTGGGCTAGATTTATCAAATATCGTTTTCGGCATCTAAACTGCCCCGGGGCAGGGTGGACCGACAGGATACGGAAACAGCCGAAGTTTAAATTAAGAACATAAACTACGTGTTGCACTAGTACTATGCAATACGTAGTTTATGTTCTTAATTTAAACTTCGGATGTTTCCGTATCCTGTCGGCGCACCCTGCCCCAGGATTAATGGAATTTGTGACAGCAGCAGGCCATGTAGCAGCAGCAGACCCTGTGTCAGGAGAAGCCAAGCAGGATCGGTGGAAGTTGTGACAGCAGTAAGCCTATCAGTATTGGCGGAAGATATGGCAAAATCAGGGCCAGCAGGATTAGCGGAAGTTGTGGAAAGGAAAAGAGAAAGAGAGAGAATCCAGAAAAGAAAAAGCAGTTTATAAAATTCAAAATAAAACCAAAAATTCAGGAGAGTGGCAGAATCAAAACAGAAACAAAATGATTATGGTCCTGCTAGTTCTGATCCAGATGTCTCAATTTGATCTAGAAATAGCTAAAAAGGAATTTCTAAAAAAATTCAAATCTCTTACTTCTGACAGAGATGCAATCGAGCGCAATAAGATGTTACAAAGAGACAGTAGCGAATGGTTGGAAATTCGTAAAAACCTAATTACGGCCTCTAATTTTGGCCCTGTTTGCAAAAGACAAGCATCAAAGGACACCGCGCCGCTGGTAAAAAATATATTATATAAATCGAATATATGTCATGTTGCACCCATTGCCCATGGTATTGCAAATGAGCAGCAAGCGTTGCAGAAAATCTAACAATAAGAAAATGTGTCTTAAGCCCTGTGGACTGTTTATTGATAAAGATTTCTCATTTATTGGTGCTACGCCATACGGGCTTATTGGAAATGATGTTCTAGTTAAAGTTAAATGTCCCTTTTCGGCGTCAAAAATTTGCTTGAGAAAAACTATAGAAGAAAAAAAAATCCAGATATTAAAATATTATAAAAAGACACACGCTATAACAATCAACAAAAAAAGTATTGGTATTTTCAAGTGCAAGGACAACTGCATGTAACAGGGCGACAGTAATGTCTATTTGGTATTTATGCGGGAGAAAAAGAACCAGTACACATCGAAAGAATTGAAAAAGACGACGAATTCTGCAAATCAATGATGGAGTCCAAATTATCACATTTTTACCATAAATGTCTACTGCCAGAAATTGTCAATCCCAAACATACTCGTGGTATGCCTATACGGAGTCTTACAATTAAAGATTTATACGAATCCACGGAAAGTAAAGAAAATGAGAAACCTTTACCGGACAACATTTCTAATTTACAATGCGCTGGGCTATCACGTATCTTGCGAGAGCATTGCGATAGCAATTATTGCGCGATAATTTCGTATCACGTATCAGCCAAAACAATACGATTGCAATCGATCGCTATACATGACACCATGGTTTGTGACATTCATGACATCAACGTTACTGGATTGTTGATCGCTATTTTTACGTGATAAAGTAGCCGATTTAGATTAGTAAGTATAGTAGTAGTTATAGGTTCAGTATGTGATCGTCAGGGATGACACCGTCCGCAAACCTCTTAAACCTACTTATGACGGTGCATACGAGGTTTTATTATTTTAAAGAGGTATAAGGTATATGGTATATCTATCGACAGACTTAAGCCTGCATACGACTACGACGACAAATGATATTGACTCTAGCCCGAACGTAGAAGATCATAGAGCCTAAAAACTTATAGTTTCGAATTCGCTACTACGATTAAGCCAATTCTTAAAAAAGATTCGGAATGTAAAATTACAAAATCAAACTACGAAAATTCACGCGTAAGCCGTTTGCCGTGTGATTGATACCATTTACTATTATTTTAAAAACTTTGTGCCCAGTTGCTTTTTGTCATTGAGTAATAACTAAAAATTTCACAATAAAATTTCCAATACCGTATTCGTATTGTATTGATCATTTTTAAATGTATAATTTTATCATTTCTGGAAACATTCTCATAGACTATAGTAGTCTTATATTTTCTTTTTGGGGGACTATCACTAAAATTTATAAAAATGGGAAAGACGTACAGTAAACAGAAAGAGATCGTTATCGCCCAAAAAAAGATAAACAACTGTTAGAAGGTTCGGCGAAATTTTTTGTCAACTACGAAGACTGCGCGAAAACTTGGAAGATGTTTAAGCAGGCATTAATAGAGGAGTTTGGTGAAGATGTCTACATCCTGCAGGTTCACAGGGTTCTTTATAAGACTTAAAAGAAAAAAAGAATCGCTGCAAGAATACGCGTATAAAATGTTCTAGATTGCAGCGCCAACAAGACTTAACGTGCGGGATAACATTCGATACATAATTTTTGGCATTCCCGACACGCCTTTAGACAAAGCTGTACTGTACGGAGCAAAATATGAGCCAGCTCAAGGAGAAATTTTTAAGAATATGAGAAAATCAAAATAAATTGCGCTATGGCGAAGCGCGCCGAGGATAAACCCAAAAATGAAGGACCACGAAGGTTTGTCCCAAAAATGGAAGAGAAGATATTATATTGTTAGAAACGCAGCGGAGTGTGCGTTGAATTCATCGAACAAAAGCAGAGTATGTGTTGAAAAGTCAAGGTCAGAGATAGATAAAAAATTTATAATCATTTTTATGTGAAGCCACGACGTTTAGCTCCTTCCTTCATATCTCAACATCTAAAGATATCGAGTGACAGGCTCATTTAAGGAGGACTTGGGATTGTTGATTCCACTGCCTTTGTAGTTTATTTCTGTATTCACATTGAAGCCAAATATTTTAATCTAACATTTAAAAATTCACTTATAGGTTGGTACTTGGTTTGTATGCTTGGCATAGACTTGTATCTTCTTCAACATCTTACACACTCTAGCTTGCGTGACCCCTCTACATCGAGCATACATCTTATTGCATAGCATATAGTAATTGTTTCTTAGATTAGCGGTAAGACGACCGACGCAGAATCTAGATATTATAGTAGGTATGAGTTAGATGTTATTAAAAGACTGCAATATTTGAAAGTGAACTTGTTAACGAGTAAAACAAAGATTGTATTGTATAATTTTCAACCATTGATTATTTTTGGCAAGAGAGAAAACAACAGCTATTAAAGAGTGAGAACTTCATAATATTGTTGTTGAGAGATTTGATTTAAAATTACACATTTGAAATGGTGCAACACGTTGTGTTGAAGCCAAGGAATATTTGTCTACAAAAAAGAGATTGTTGATAGCGTGGGAAATAAGAATTGAGGGGTTTAAGCCCGAGTATAAATAAGATATAAATAAGAGAATTACACGTAAGAGAGCCATGCTTCGGCACGAATGGGCCGGCTCGACCGGAGAAATACCACGTTCTCACAGAAAACCGGCGTGAAACAGCGCTTGCGCTGTGTTTCGCCGAGTGAGTGAGTTTACCGGAGGCCCAATCCCCTACCCTGTTTCCTTCCCTACCCGCCCCTATTCCCTTCCCTTCCCATCCCTACCCTCCCCTATTACCCTATTCCCTCTTAAAAAGCCGGCAACGCACCTGCAGCTCTTCTGATGCTGCGAGTGTCTATGGGCGATGGAAGTTGCTTTCCATCAGTTGACCCGTTTGCTCGTTTGCCCCCTTATTTCATTAAAAAAAAAAAAAAAGATTTTGATTGTATCGAGGAGTCCCAATCTATCCTTACTTCTATCTATATCTTAGAGAAGTAGGTACGCATAGTCTTAGTTAAGAGTTTATATAATATAGTTAGTCGTAATTTAGAGTTGTTCAGGTACGGAGACCTGACGTAGTTAAGACGGAGGCAAGTTGTGCCCATTGTAATTTGTACTTGTTGTAAGTTGATGTGAGTGAATACACTGGTGATCGATCTGACTGCGTTTCCTTTACTCAACATCACATTAAGTATCAACCACCACCCACACCGATATACCATATCTAATGAAGTCTCTTTTCAGAGATGAAAACTCTTTTCTCAGACAATACTTTCAAAACAATGATATTTTTATTCTAGACAGGGGATTTAGAGATTTAATTAGTTTGTAGGGCTTGCAACTTTAAAACATATATGGCAGATTCGCTGTTTGAGGGTGAACATCAGCTCATCACTGAACAAGCAAATAGGTGTCACTGCGTGACCATATGCCGTTGGGTAGTACTTAGTAGAAGTAGTTAATGGCTACTTCAAACGAGACTACAAAATATATAGACAAGATTTCTTTAATAAATCTGTACACCATATGATGCAAATGTTCAGTATAGCTGCAAGCCTCTTAAATAAATTCGGTGTTCGATTATGTAAATAAGTTATAGTTTGGTTTGTTTGTAATAGTGATAATACTTAAAATATTCGTAATAATTCGTGTAAGACCAAAGATAGTAGTAAAGATAGTGTTTGATTAAATTAGCTCGTGATATGTGTTTTCATTCAAAACCAAAATTCCTAAATAGTCAAGAGAGGTAAAATCTAAAATAAAAGAGGCAAAAACAGAGAGATGGGATCGACTTCTGAGCGAGTAAAAGCGTCTCATGTGGCCTACTGGCCACTCGCGAAAGCCACGGAACTAAAAGGACACGGAGAGCACTATGCCTCCACTAAACAGACCTGACCGTCCTCCTGCACTGGTAGACCAAGACAAAGCAGAGTGCTTAGCAGACAAAATAGAACAGCAGTGTCGGCCGAGTACCATACCGATTGACCCCTTGCACCTTAGGCATGTGCAAAATGAAGTCGAAAACCGACTTGCGTCACCACCGGTGGACCCAAAAGAGGTCAAGGACATTATTAAGTGTCTAAATGCCAAAAAGGCCCCCGGCCATGACGGCATCTCGAATAAAACACTTAAAATGCTACCTTCCGAACTAATTCAGCTCCTTGTGAACATTTTGAACGCCCTGCGCATAGGGTGTTCATTCCCTGATCTCTGAAAGATGGCTATCATAATAGGTATACACAAACCGTGCAAACCTCGGGTGGAACCCAGTAGCTATCGACCAATTAGTCTTCTCAGCTCTCTCGGAAAAATTTACGAGATAATCATCCTAAGACGTTTGAAAAAAGTAATAAACGACAAAAACATTTTACCCGACGAGCAGTTCGCGTTCCGAGAACAGCTCAGCTATCCCGATCAAGTACATCGCCTAACGGAGTACATTCTCGGTCCTCTCACCCTCCCTGTACAACCTGTACACATCAGATATCCCCCGGCATCCTAGGGTACAAAGGGCTATGTTCGCAGATGAAACAGCCCTATTCTGTGCTCATCTTTCCACCCGACTAGCAGTCAAATGTCTTCAGCAAGCCGTCACCCAGCTGGGCGAATGGTTCTTGAAATGGAGAATAGAAGTTAACCCCAAAAAGAGTTAATGCAATTCTTTTTAGTGATAAAATGAAAAATAATGTAATGCATCCCATCAGCCTGTTTAACAACACCATACCTAAAGTCAAACACGTAAAATATTTAGGAGTAGTCCTGGACATAGACGTTGTTATTTACAAATTATACGCTCTATCAAACTCGCGTAGTAAAATGTCCCTCAGACACAAAATCACGCTATACAAGACGTGCATTAGAACGATACTCACCTATGCGTGCGTCTCTTTCGCACACATAAGTGATGTACAAATGAAAAATTTGCAAGTAGTACGAAATAGATTTCTGCGACTGGTAACAGCGCCCCCTTTTACATGAGAAACATCGACTTACACAGAGACTCACAATAAAAGCTTACATCAAAGAATTTGCCGAAAGATTCTTTGAGAAGGCCAAAGTTCACTCAAACCGTCTCATAAAGAGGGCAGCAGAATACGAACATGATTACGGTACATACAGATACCCACACAAAAGGCCGAAACACATTTTAGCCGATCCCGTAGATAGTATAACTGAATACGTAACGCACTGGTTAGAGACAAAGAAACACAAAAAACACGCACCCGCGTACGCCTGCTGTAAAAACGGGACTCTATTACTAAGACTTCGTTGTCTGTCCGACCGTCTGTCTGTCTGTCTCCAGGCTGTATCTGAAGAACCGCTATAGCTAGACTTCTGAATTTTTCACAGATGTCACAGGTATATCGCTATAACAACGAATACTAAAAATAAAAAATATTTAAGAGCCCATATGACCTTAACTTGACTACATACTTTAACCTAGATCTCAAAATCTGTAAGGTCTAGAAAACTGATTTTTTGACACAAGTAACTTCAGTTCATGAAGATTAAATGCTCAAGACGAAAACACGATTACTCAAAAAATGCTCGATAGATTCTTTTTTACAAAAAACCCTGTTTTAGACACATTTTTGCTTGGCTCTTCGAAGTTTGCTGTCTTTTCTTTAATATTTTTTAATATCTAAAAAGGTATTGATAAAACCTAAATTTGCTCAAAACACTTTTTTCATAATCATTATAGTTCGTCTTTTATTCAAGTAAAACTAACTCGGCGATGATTCCGCGCCGTCCTTTTTCACCTGGCATATGAAAGACGGGCGTGAGTGTGAAGAGAGAAGGACGATGTTTGATTTTTAGAGTCAGGTGAGCTCTTAATGGGAGCTCCCATACATTTTGCCTTTTTGCTCGTAATCAATAATGCCAACAGGTACAATCTTAGAATGTTTGACACGGTAACATAAGAATTTTAAACCTCCAAAATAAATAAGACCAGCCAAGTACCCAATTACTGTATGAAATGCTTACTTTTTAATTTGGTAGGATAATAATAGTTAATAACTCCGTCGCAAAATAAGAGATGGCGCTTATAAAGCTTTCGCATCAAATTTTATCATAAATTGTACTAGATGTCACTACTGAGTTATTTGTAACTAAAATACATATGTAAATATAAAAAATTTGACAATCTTTTATGAAAATAGCACTTGGCCGATTATCTTCACTTTTAAAATTATCAAAAAAAAATTATAATAATAAAAATCAATTTATTAATTCAACACATTATGATTAAAAGACTTAATGTGGCTTTTGAGGCTAACTTTCTGTGCAAATTGTTTTTTACAAACACCACAAACAAATCTTTTTTGTTCACTATGAATCCACATATGCTGCTTTAGACTTTTCCTAGTACCGAACAATTTAAAACACACTGTGCATTCGAAACTTTTTTCTCCCGTGTGGCCCCGCATGTGCTCCTCCATTTTGGCCTTACTAGCAAACTTAAGATCGCAACAGGGACACCCGAAATATTGATTAGAATGGTTGACACTGTAGTGTGCGTAGAAGAGACTTCTCTTTTCATACTTCTCGCCGCAGTCTGGACACGTATAAGTGCGCTTTGGACGTCCATGGACTGCGACTAAATGGTCCTGCTTTTTCTCCCACGATTGAAATCGCTTCCGGCAGTACACACAACAGAACGGCCAACAGGCCGGACTCGTGCTAATGTGCTCCTTCTTCTTCTCGGGCGTAGCAAAGTCTTTCCAACACTTCCTGCAAACATTACTTCCCGAATGACTACATTTCATGTGGTATTTTAATGCCTCACACCTCAAGTAGCTTCGTCCGCATATGTCACAGGTGTATTTCAAAAAGTGGGATGTGGTGTGCCTACACAATTTCGTTATCGTAGGAAGTTTTTGATTACAAATGACACATATATATTTATTCAAGTTCAGTTTGTACGGTTCCACTCCGAGATCATGAGTCAAATCGAGGGTGAGAAAATTATGAACATCGTGTAAATGTTTCGCAACGTCACCGACAGATTCAAATCCACAGGAACAAAGTCTACATTTCAAATTCGTACAGTCGACTTTAATATATTCTTGGCAATTCGGTCGATGAGCGAATGCTGTGGATAGCCTGAATGTGGTGTGTTCAGTATCCATATGGTTCCTAAATTCTTTTGGATCTTCGTAGTTTTCGCAGCAATAAACGCATAACATCGACTCTCCTCGTAGTCTAAATGGATAAAGCGTCGAGTGTTTCAATACAATCTCAGCGTTTCTTTTGACCTTTTCTTGACGTGGGTCTTGTAAGTCTAGAAAAGAAAGAAAACTTCTTTTTACCGACTTCCAAAAAGAAGGAGGTTATACGTTCGGCTGTGGAAATTATTTTGTAAGTATGTTTAACGATTACTCCGCCGTTTATGAACCTATTTAAAAAAAATCTTTGTTGTATAAGGTATTCTTCCGAATTGGTTTGTGTTCCATGTTCACAAAAGTGGTGGTCTGATGATGGAAACCATGAGGAATTGAGGGGACTCCTTGAACTTCAAATGGCAACATATTATGGTTAATCAACATATTAGTTTTATATGATGTATTTGCTAAGAAAAAGTAAGATTTTGCACCATGGTATACCACGGTTCCAAAGGTGATAACATAACTCCTGATTCCTTATGGAAAAAAATATAAACAATAATTGGATACAAAGTTTAAAAAACTAAAAGCATAAGCTACTATGCTATTTACATTAATCATCATCATCATCACCACACTATGCATCATCACATTATGATCCTGTTATTATTAGTACTTTTCATAGTGTTATAGATCGAGACTGATATTTTCGATCATTAAGTATTCTTCGTTTATCGATTTTAATATTATTTTGTACTTTAACCCATCAATCCCCAAGCAGCAGCCGGCTGCCGCATAATAATTGAAAATCTATATTCGAATTTGATGTTATGGCTACCAAGGTGGAAATTTGATTGCTCTAAATTTATTGTGACAATTGTAGTGACAATGAAAAAATATTACTGAGTACAGAATAAGAATTACATAATTCTTATTATGTACTCAGTAATCAGTATTTCTGTTCTCAATCTTTATAATTTTGAAGTCGGTACCAGTCCTATAAGTTGCAGTTATATTCTTTCATTGAAAATTTGATGCACATACATTTGACTTAAAAAAGATCCACTGTTAACACTGTGTTACTAATTATATTCTGGTGGGCCCGCCTGACGTTGTTCCACTCACATCATACCTATTACAGTTTAGTTAAAATTGTCAAAAAAAAATTGAAATAAATACATAAGTAATAATGTTTTTTTAACTTTCTTTCAATATTAGCAAACTCAACTTAAAATAAATTAGCGAAATCCGTTTGTTTAAGTCTAGAGAATAGCGCATAGCTCATTAATAACATCGAATAGCAACTCCGTTGCGCCAAAATTCGTTTATCGTGCGGGAACCGTACCTGTTTCCGGGATAAAAAGTAGATACCCTTTGTCATTTCCCGACTCAAAGTATCTCTATACTAAATTTCAGCAAAATCGGTTCAGCGGTTTGGGCGTTAAGAGGTAACAGACAAACACACAGACACACTTTGTAATTTATAATATTAGCATGGATAAAGAAGTAATGGAAATAAAACTTGAGTAATTTTATTATTGTAACATTTATTTTTAATTACTAATAACAAAAAAAAAGGTGTGTTCTACGTAATAAACATTTAGGGCCTGTTTCACCACTTTCTGATAAAGCGCCGAATACGCTATTCGCAACTTTTTTCGCAGATTCTTCTTACTTGATCTGTCAAGGTAGGTGGAGAGCCTATTCGTCACTTATCAGGAAGTGGTGAAACAGGCCCATAAATTACACATTATATTAATCTTTCGCTACAACCAAAGCCGTAATTACTATAATATAAAACGAGGCTATTAAAAATAGAAATGCCTTATGCGCGATGTAACTTAATTCACTTATAAATAACAAAAAATATGTTTTACTTTTTTACATTAAAAAGATATCTGTGTTTTAGGGTCTGTTTCACCACTTCCTGATAAACTGCCAGGTAGGCTGTCCAAAACTATTTTGAAAGATTCTCTATACTCTATCTGTCAAGTTAAGTGGTGGATAGCCTATTCGGCACTAATCAGGAAGTGGTGAAACGGGCCCTTAACCATTTTAATTTAACACTGTTCATATGGTAATAGAGAATATTACTCGACGGTCAGAACTCAGAGCAGAGGGACCTACTAGCACATACAGTAAATAATGCAAAATGTAACGTGACACGTCTAATCTTTACTATATGTAAGTATAATAATAAATATTAAATGTACACTTCACAAAAATTTAAACTAGGCTAATTAATAAAGAGAATGGAGTTAAATAACACATCCATACGATCATCAACAAATTTTTTTGTTTACCTACTGTCTATGCTAGTACTGCACTCTACCAAGGCATTTTCTTTATCGCTTCTTTATAGAATCGTCGATCATAATGTATGGAATTGACATATGCGTTCAATAATACGAAGTTGACGTTCGACTCGTGTAATGTCAATTTTATACATTTTGATCGGCGATACTATAAGGAAGTGATAAAGAAAACGTATTGGCTAATGCTCAGTTTTCATTACCATAAGGGAATATTTTACAAATATGAATATGCCAGCGGGGCTAAAATGGTCGCTTTGAAGAATCATGATATGAATCATAATATGATCCATTTTTCTAAAATCGCAAAATGCAACTCTGCTTGCAATTCATTTCTGTATTTTTGTACTGATTTGACATTTGTCAGTTTGACAGTTTTGACAATTCATTTGCTGAATTGATTGAGAGGAATTGCTAAATGTGACCATTTTAGCTCCGCTGTATTCGTAGGACGACATAATAGCATCTTCATCAGTGCGCCTAGCATGCGCCAACGAGAAAATTTTGTTTACATGTTTTCTCGATGTTTGATTGTTTGTCTCTTCATCTCTATAGAGTATAGACCCTTACATGACATACATTTTTGTGTAGATCTGTCGTCAAAATAACACATTTTCATCGAGTTTTGTCGAGATTTTGACATTATGAGAAGATTAGTTTTTAACTACACTCGATAGTACGCATGCTAGACGCACAGGACGACATTATCTAAGCCTTACTGTTGAGGATCTGATGACTAATATACTAATTTAATATTAACCAATACAAACAAACGTAGAACAAATAATTTTATCAAAGTCATTTCCTAAGAATTTAAGTCAGTTATTCATTTCAGCTTCTGTTTTAACCACATTATATAACATTATTTGGGCTTTACTATTTTGCATTTGCTCGTAGTTTTCAATCTCTGGGTGGTACGATTTCATATGAGTCTTCCAACTCACTCTCTGATTGAAGTGTTTATCACAAACCGTGCAACAAAACCTCTTCACCTCACTGTGGATCCACATGTGTTGGATCAAATTTTTCTTTCTCGAAAACGATTTGGGACAAACCTCGCAAGGGAAAAGTTTTTCTTTCGTATGAACTACAATATGCTTATGCAGCGCCGTCACGTTGACGAATTTTCGACCACAGTGCGGACATATTTGACTAGCATCCGTGTGCTCGGCGTAGAAGTGTTCCGCGTATGTATTCCTGGACGGAAAAGTGGTGTCACACTCCTTACACAAGTAAGTCTTTTTGGCGTAACCGTGTACGTTGACCATGTGGTGCTCCTTGCCACTCCATCTCATGAATCGTTCGGGGCACACGCTACACTGGTATGGCCAACATTTCTGGGAGGTTTCCATGTGTTTCCTTTTTTCTTCCAACGAGCCGAATGTCATTTTACATTTTCTACATATTCGCTCGTCGGATATATGCGTGAATCTAGAATGGTTGTGCAAGGTGCCTTTAGTCGAGAACATTTTGCCGCACTCTTCGCACGTAAAGTTCTGAAAATGCGAGGACATGTGCCGACTTAACTGTCGCAAACCGGGGAAATTCTTTTCACACAGCGCACATTTCGCCTTATCGTCGTCCTCAAATTTGAACGGATGTAATCCCATATCGTGGGAGAGATCGAGTGTTCCCTCGTGGTGATCGTTAATATGTTTCGAGAGCGTTTCGATGGTCTCGAAGGTCTGATCGCAAACGCGGCATCGCAAGGCGGTGCAATCGACTTTTAAATACCCCTCGCTTAAACAGTGCGCGAAAGCTGTGTCAACGTTAAATTCTTTGTGGTCGTCCTCCATGTGCCGCCTGAACACGGAGGGTTTCGGGAAGGTTTCGCAGCAATATACGCACATTAACGACGACCCAGGTAATCGGAACGGATACGCAGTCGCATATTTGACGATAACCTCAGCGTTTCGACGTGATACGTCTAGAACAGACAGAAATGTCCTTGATCATTTTGAATTTTAACATAATTTTAGTTATCTTTTCAGATTACTTCAGTAATAATAATCAAAGAGGAAATGTTATTGTGCTCATTTAGTGCCATTACCATAGTTAATGCCTTTTACGGTACGAATTTAGACAAACACGATTTATATTTGTCTCTTTATTAGTGTTAACAAGATCGTTGTTGTATTTTTTAATAATGTTAAATACCAAAGTCATTTCTACTCCTATAGCATTTTTAAACCATCTAATGATATCTGAGCTTCGGTGTTCAGCATGTAGTCATAATTATCTAATTCGGGATGATGGGACTTCATGTGCATTTTCCAGCAAACTCGTTGGTTAAATTGTTTATTACATAGAGTACAGCAGAATCTCTTCGATTCGCTGTGTATCCACATGTGTTGTATTAGATTTTTTCTCCTCGGAAACGATTTAGAGCAGCTGGGACAAGGGAACCGTTTTTCTTTTGTATGTATTACTACATGGTCCTGCAGATCATTCTTCGTTTCAAACTTCCGAGTACAAAAGGAACACGAAAAATTGTCTTCGGTGTGTGTTATTTTAAAATGTATTCGATACTTTCGTCTCTGCTCGAACGACTCCCCGCACTCCTTACAGACGTACGACCTTCCAGCCCCGTGCGCTTCCCTCAGATGCGACAGTTTAGTCGTCCATGTCACGAATCTTTCCCCGCAATGGGTGCACATATATTGCCTACAATTCTTCGACTCGCTCAGGTGATTACGTTTCTCCGCCATTGATGTGAATGTCGTTTTGCATTTCTTGCATACTTTTCCTTGGCTGGTATGAGAGTAACTGATGTGTTTTTTTAAATTTGTAACAGTGGCAAAACTCTTTCCGCAAGCTTCGCACGTATATTTTAAAAAGTGTGTCTGGAGATGCCGGCTCAATTGTTTCATACACATACATTTTGTATTGCAAATCGCGCACAATAGCTTATCCCGTTCCAGCTTAAACGGCTTGATGCCTAATTCGACATTTAAATCGATCGGTTGTTTGTGGTCTTTAAATAGATGTTCGGCGATGTCTGATACGTTTTCGAATCGTTCCGAGCACAGACGACACCGAAGGTCGGTGACGTCTACTTTGATACTTCTTCTATAATCTTCTGTCACATGTGCGAAGGCCGTGCTGAGCTTGAAAGTTTTGTGTTCCTGGTCCATGTGTTGCCTAAATAGCGACGGGTCTTCGAAACTATCGCAGCAGAACATACAAACCATGTTATCTTCGGGGAGTCTGAACGGATATGCCGTTGTATATTGGACTAATATCTTCGCGTTGCACCTCTCCACGAAATATGAATCTTTTTGTTCTAGAACAAAAAAGAAATTATCCCGGTCATTCCGTTTGTTCTCATAGACGTCGTTCAAGTACCAAAACAGATTAAAAATCTTTTTGAGAGATATGAACTTGTTGAGGAATATAAGGAAAGAAATATTTATTTACTTATTTAAGTGCTCATCATTAAAACTTAGAACTTAAGTAACCTACTTAATTTTTTAAATGGGCATCGTCGATTGGCAATTTATTTATCACATTAAAATATCTACGTTGCAAAATAACGGTCTTAAATAGTTAACTGACGTCAAAAGTTCACTAGCTCCGGGTGGTAAGACTTCATATGAGTTTTCCAACTGACTCTTTGATTAAATTGTTTATTACATAGAGTACACTCGAATCTTTTATGCTCTCTATGTATCCAGCTATGTTGGGCCAGATTCTTTTTTCTCGAAAACGATTTCGAACAAACTTGACACGAAAATAGTTTTTCCTTCGTGTGCGTCACTCGATGTTCCAATAGAGATCGCTTCTTATCAAACTTGAGGCCGCAGAACGAACAAGCATAGGTGTCGCCCGTGTGCGATAATACAAAATGGGACCGGTACGTGTTCCATTTGTCAAAAGTGGCGTTACATTCCGGGCACGTATACGTTTTAGGAGCTTTTCCGTGAACTTGGGCCATGTGTTCGAGTTTTAATTTTCTCGAAACGAATCGTTCGCTGCAGCACGAACACGAGAGCGGCCAACAGCGCGGGGACTGTAAGACGTGTTGTCTCCTCTCTTCGCAGCTCGGGAAAGACAGTTTACATTTAATGCATATCTTGAATTGAGTATGCCCATAGAGTAAATGGCGCTGCAGATTTTCTTTATTTATGTAAGATTTGCCGCAGGTCTCGCATGTATATTTGTGATAGTGGCAGCTCGTGTGTCGGCTCAGCTCGCGCAGACTCGGGAGCTTCACGTCGCATAGAGCGCAGACCCAGCGCTCCGGGCCCAATCTAAACATTTGCATCCCCACTTCGACTTTCGGGTCCACGTCTTTGTCGTGAGCGTGTTTCAGATGGGCGCTGAGTAACTCCAGATTATCGAAGGTATCCGAACATATCCTACACGCCAAATCGGTGCAGTCGACTTTAATGTATTCACTACATGTGTTGTTCAAATGCGCGAACGCCGTGTGCACGTTGAACGTCCTATGCTCCTCGCGCATGTGCTGTCTGTAGTACTTCGGATCGTCGTACTGCTCGCAGCAGTAGACGCATACCATGGAGTGAGAGGGCAACTTAAACGGATATGCCGTTGAATATTTCAAGACTACCTTTGCGTTGCGGCGAGCCACTGTTAACCAATCCATCTCTAGAACAAAGAGAAGAGACTCGTGACAATGCGCACTTCCAAATCGTTTATCTTCCGTAGAAATTAGTAAGGACTCGTTAACGTTTCATTAAATATTAACCAAGTTTCAAGCACGGTGATATAACATAACTGTACCTGTCTTACTAGTATTATCATATCGTCAATATTATACCTATGTACATTTTGGTTAAATACGAACTATTTTATAAAGATAAAAAAGTCCTAAAATCGTTTTATCTAATACTAGTTTTTGCCCGCGGCTTCGCTCGCTTTAAAAAGTATTATTATTAACTAATAAGGTATCAAAGTACCTTACTCATAGATCTAAGCTCCCCGCAAGATGGTCCCCGCCCATCGTACGCAACGGGCCGTGCAGCAGAAATCGTAATATATTAATTTCGCCATTACTTTAAAACCAAACGTCCAATTTTAATAATTCAAAGACCAAATATTGTCTACATAAACTTTGCTTAGTAACGAAATAATTAATTTTGATACGAATTATTGAGTAAAATAAACGCGTTTAAATGTAGTCCAAAAAATCAAGATTTTTAAATAAAAAAAAGGTAGCTGTGCCTCACTCGACATAGAAGTGTGTCGCGGACTTTTTTGTAGATATTTCATATTTATAAGATCAACAATTAATTAGTACATTTTTATGGTTTCATCTTTTATAGTTTCGGCAGCGTATGCAAAATAAGTAACTTTTCTGGTTGATTTTTTACACCTTGTGTCAGAAAAACCCTATTTTTTTTTTCAAAATAAAATTTTGCCTATGTTACACGTGGATAATGTAGCTTTCGAATGGTGAAATAATTTTCAAAATCGGTCCAGTAGTTTTTGAGCCTATTTATTACAATTAAACAAACAAAGTTCTCCTCTTTATAATATTAGTGTAGATCAGGGGTTCCCAAACTGTGCGCCGCGGAAAGGCAAGATTGTGGCCGTGAGTCGATCCTCCATCCTTATACGAAACCACAAATATAAAAAATATAAAATTATAATAATATTAATTATGTAGGTAAAACAGGTAGGTGATTAAATATTTGTTTATTTTATTATTTACCTGCAAAACCTAACTATAATCATTAAAGGTGTTTATTTACGTATCTTTTTCTAATAGCTAGGTAGAGTAGGGCGCCGTGACAAAATATTGTGACGTGCAACTGCACCGCAGGCTGAAAAAGATTGGGAACTCCTGGTGTAGATTAATTGTATATAATAATAATTCTGCTTTACAACGACATTATATTGTTCCTATTACTATTAACTATTTAATAGATATTGCTGTTAAAAGGCTTAATATAAACAAAACCGGTGTCCGATCCTTTAATTACATGATGTGTGGCACATTTTATTGACTTAAATATATTTTTCTCTACCTTTTGAAAAAATTTTGTTTCTCTGCATCTCATTCAAATCTGACCAATTCTTCATAAGCAAATCATTATTGCTTCTTAACTATCTGACTTTTTTCCTGTTCCTTCACTTCTATGGTCTTACCATAGAAGTGAAGGAATTTATTTTAGATACAACCCTCTATCATTTAAAATAAAAATAACCAGGGGGGTGAGCCAAAATCTTATCGTTTTCGCTTCGTTATAGAATCGCCGCTGAAAATGTATGGAATTGACAATAAGCGTTCGTTAATATGACGTTGACGTTCGACTCGTCTAATGTCAATTCCATACATTTTGATCGGCGATTCTATAACGAAGCGAAAACGAAAAAGTTTCGGCTAAATGGCCAGTTTATTTTGCTACATTTTTCACAAAAAGCCATTATAAAAATACACAATTTTTTCCCCTAAACTTAGGTTTTCAATGTCTTATTCCACGAAATTAACACACCACGTGCACAAGTTAAGCTATCAAATGCGACATCTTTTATGTTAAACATGAGAAGTATTGGTCATATCAGTATGAAAGTCTGAGAAAAACTACAATGGCTGCTATTTTACAACCGTGAGAAAGAAGAAATTTGAGAGCCAATTTGTCGATAAAATATGCGATACACGTGATATGACAAAGGATCGGACACCAGTGACGGGAGACATTGTTTTTGTTTATTTAAAATATTCTCATTATTTTGTCAATTTTACAAGTTTTAAGATATCATTGTTTAAAAATGCAAATTAAACTACAATTTATTTTGTTTACTAATGTCGAAATGATAATGAATGGAGGCACTCCAGTGTCGTGCAATTGTAAGTGACAGGTGACTATTGTGTTTAAATATTGTAAAAATTATTTTCTAATTCTTTAAAAAAGCCATCAAAACAAAACATTTTCTAAAACGTGTGCTTAGTAAGGTGGCGTTTGAGGCGCGACCGAGACGCGAACTTCGAGCCGCAGTATTTACAGACGACACACTCAGCGGAGTGTTTTAGTTTGAAATGCGAATAATATGCACTGCCGCTAGTAAAATTGATATCGCATTCGTTGCAGCGGTCCACTCTCCTGCTCTGTCCGTGTGCCAGTTCCATGTGCGTCTTTCTCAGTCGCCAGTCGTAGAATCGTTCCGAACACTTGGTGCACCCGTACGACATGCAAGCCTTCTCGGTCCGGCGGTGCTTCTCCTTCGCATCTATGCTCGGAAACGTTTTCTTACATCTTTTGCACGTCGCCTCGTACTGCTGATGCTTGGAGCGGACGTGCTTCAGCAGGCCGGTGGTTGCGGCGTAGCTGCTCCCGCACACATGACAAACGTAGGATAGAAAATGCGTTATAGTGTGTCTGTTCAGGTGAGAGAGCGTAGGCATCTTCTTCTCGCAGAGTGCACAATCGAAAGTGTTGTTTCTGAGCATGTACGGCATGATACCCAGCTTGCCGCCGAGGTCAAGATTCAGCTCGTGAGTGGTTTTCAAGTGTTCGGCTACGGTCTCCAAGTTTGAGAATTTTTCCCAGCATATCCTACATTTCATGTCCGAGATATCGGCCTTGATGAATTCGAGCTTAGGTAAACCTTTGAACACTGCCCCCAGGTAGAATTCGAAGTGCTCTTCTTGCATATGGAGTCTGAACTTTTCGGCATCGTCGTATAGATCGAGGCAGAACACGCACAACATGCTCTTATCGTTTACTCTGAACGGGTACGCGGTCGTGTTTAATATGATAATCTCAGCGTTACTTCGCGCCGGATTAGTTTCTAAAACAAAAAGAATACGCTATACCGGTTGCGTTTTAGATTTAATTATAGGAGCAAGTCACACGTTTAGTGTTCAATGAGCAAGATTCTTCATCTTGAGCCCGTGTTTTCATTTAAGTCATTTATCAAATCAATCATTTTTTTTACTGCACAATTAGAGATAATCTATTGTAATATTTTAATAATGTTGTCTAATTTCCAACCAGCAATTTGAGCTGCACATCGTTCACTTGCAAAATATTTAAGTACGATTAGTAACTCTCGTATCTCTTAGTACATACTTTATGTATTCGGCAAAGCAGCAGAAAAATAACTCCGTTAATTATCCGTAAATTAGTTCATTGTTCAAGTCCTTGAAATATTTCGCCTAAGCCACACCCTAATAAATGCCACAGAAAAAATCGTCTTTATAAAAGATGGCATAAGACCACAAGTCAAAAACAAGATCATCTCTTTCAGTTTTAATTATGGTATGTCGTCATCAAAGAGTGGTGAATTAAATGTCATATTTTATCCTTAGTCTTTTCTATATAAGAATAATTACCTGTACATGTGTACAGGTAATTATTTTTATATAGAAAAGACCTAGTAGGCACTTTAGAATAAAGTTCTGGATTGTAATAGTCTATGAGTAATTAATAGAAGAGATAATGTCAACTAGTTTAATAATGAGGAAACGTTGGATAATATCAAACATGTCACACAACGAAATTCGAAAGTAGTTCGTATTATTCTAGTAGATGTATAATGAATGAAAATATTAATGGATCGTCCGAAAAACTTTTTTTATTTTCAATGAAGTTGAAAGTTGAAAATTGTGAATGTTCTATCTCCTACCTAGCTACACTGGTAAGTACTGTGTGGTCCTATCATACATCGATTTTGTCTCGCAAATAAAAGCTTTGATCAGTAGGTACCTAACAAGACGGCCGCGAAATATTACCTATTAGAATAAAATATGACGTAAAAAATATGTATTAAGGTATGTTTAGCCGTTGAAATGATCCAACTGTTTATTAATTAGCATAAGGAGTCGTATTTAATTTTTACTGTTATCGAAGTAAAACATTATAAAAATGACCGTTACATCAAAAATGTTTCTTCATTACACTATAGTACACGAAAAAGGGAAATACCTAAAGCTCTAACTACTACTAAATCATAACAAATATGACAGAATTTCAAAAGCATATCATCGTCGTATCCAATAACTATATTATTGTCTTTACAACCAATTTTTAGGCCTTAAGGAAACATTAGTTTGTACAATAACAATAATTATTCACAAATTATAACTAACATTTGATAAAGCAAAGTTGATAAGATATGTTACAGAAATTCTGTCTAAATCATTCGTAAGCAACTTGCGTTGAACTTTTTCTGGCACAGATTTAGGAAGAAATTATAGTTCAGGCTGCATTGACAGGGGTATCTTAAATGTTAATTTTGCCTCTGACAGTGTGTTTAAAACATAGCTTATTCGCTAAATTGCTTATCACAGGACGAAACCTGAATTATACTGGTAAGCTTGAAAAATTGAAAAAAAAAACATAATTACGTATGGAATGTCGTACATAACATGCGAACCATTTCGAACAATTATAATTTTAAAAAACGTATTATAGTGTGTTTTTAAACTAATCTCGTATACCACAATTTACGCTTAGTTCATCGCAACTTGCTTTACCGAATGTGGTACTGAAAAATGTAAACCTACCTTTTTTTTTCTTTTCCGGCTTAGGTTTGCTCGATGTAGCCTTTTCCTTGCTTACTTTTGCCTTTTTTGCGGTTGATTTATCTTTAGTAGTAGTGGATTTCCTTTTTGTTGTAGGTTTAACATTGTCCAATAAATCTTGTAAATCTACTGGTTCCTTTTTAGGGGTTTTGCTAGCATATTTCGTTAAAGGAACGTCATCGTCGACTGAAATAAAAATGGTATTATTTTTCAATATCACACAATCTTCAACACTGTTGACCTAACCCGAATTAATAAAATTTTTGTGACCATGCCGAATATTGGCTTATATGTTCTGTAGATAAGATAATGATTATTGAGCAATTTAAAACCAATTTTTGCAAATTTCAAAACACAAAATCAAACATATCATCTAAAAATTAAACTTCAAGGAAATGTTGTAATAAAAAAAAAACTTACGATCATCATATCCATCGTCATCGCCAAAATCAGGTTGATCATTAAAGTCGTCGTCCTCGTCACTGTTGTGATTTTTCTCCTTCTTAACCTGTTCTAATTTGACTTCTGTCGCTAAAAAGTCATATAAAATGGTTAAAATACATAGGTAATTTACATAGGTATAGTCATCATTAGTCATACTCAGGGCAGTAATTCGGGGTAATTTCCAAGTTAGACTAGTGAGGTAAATAAGATATTTTTGGAGAACTGAAATAGCGGTCTCAATATTCAATATTCTTATTCGTAGTTTTGAAGAAGTTTTGAGTCATGTGCGTGATGACGTCGTAAAAGTTGTGGCCAGGAGTCAGGACTCGGGAACCTGGTTATTGGTTGATCTTCGCGATCATGTTCGTTAGAAACGCCATACATTTTCAAAAGAGCGTTTTCATTTAAATTCCGCTCTGAACGGACCGAAATTATTCCTGGTTTTGTTCAAACAGCAAAATAAAATTAGTCCTGCTCAAAATACCGGTTAAAAAAACCGTTCGCGATTATGTTCGCCCCGCCCACTTACACACACCACGACCCTCACCTATTGTGCATACATTCAAAACAAATAGCCTATTGCCTATTAGATGCTGCACTAGAAAGGGATAGAACCATCCCACTCGCGAGAATAGGTGTCGAACTGTAAGTACCACCCGCGGGTGGCCAATCAGTAGGGACTCACAAGCGAGCGGTGACGCACGCGCAAGATTTTTCGTCGCGTATCTATTGTTTACTGATCATAGAGGAATTTTATTCATGATACTGATTTGAAACAAAAAATGAACAATTAAGAAAGGCCAATGAAATATGTATTTGAATAAGATATTTAAATATAAAAAGTAGATAAAAACTATACAAACATAGCAAATAAACCAATTTCATACAAAGAAACGCACAAACTACACAGAAATAAACACTAGTTACTATGTTTAAATTGTAAAAGTTTCCTGCACTATAATCGAATATATAAAACTACTATAAAATATAGGTTGGGTTACTAAAATTTTATATTACTATAAAAAGGTTTGCTATTCATACCAATAGTAATTAAAAAAGAATATTTTGTTTTCTAAAAGGCGAAAACCTTGATTTCGTCAGAAAAGGTACGAGTTATGCGATAGACAGAGAGCGGACATGTAGGTGAATATAATTGTAGGCACCTAGCACTGCGCGGTCGGAATTTGAACTTAATAGTATCGTAACATGAGTCGTTATTTCTTTAAACGGGTTTCGCTAGTGAGACTTCTGTTGGTACTACTAATATATATTCTGTGGCACTAGTTACTAACGCCACAACTTGTGGCGTTCGGTCGGAAGATCATCATTTGCGAGCTCACCTGTATTGGGCATGTGCAGGGTATTTAACGAAATAATAATTAATCTATTAGTACACGAACCTGTTGCGTCAGCTACTGAGTTTCCGGGATCCAGCCATTGTATAAAAGTGCGCTCGCACTCCTGCACCTGGCGTTTGAACTCAGTAGCGTCCCTTAGCTTCGATATGCACTGCTCACAAATCAGCCGACTGTTACTGTTCGGTCCGCCAGACGTGGAGTAGGCAATCTGAAATATATATGTACTGGTTACAAGAAGCAAATAGACATACAGGGTAACTAGGGGTACAGGGGAAGAAGGATCATTGTCAACTTTTCGATAAAAACAAACTAATAATGCCATCTAGTGCAAAATGAAAAACCTTTCTGTCCATATTACCGAAAAACGCTTAAAACGATCATCGTACACAAGGGACTCAAAAAAAGATTGTATGACGGTATCATAGAAAGATCAATGTCACTCTATTTGCAGAAAGAAAGATCATTGTCTATGGACATT
Organism: Aricia agestis; assembly: GCF_905147365.1. Taxonomy (NCBI): domain Eukaryota; kingdom Metazoa; phylum Arthropoda; class Insecta; order Lepidoptera; family Lycaenidae; genus Aricia; species Aricia agestis. The sequence goes on along the minus strand of NC_056408.1, from coordinate 19,240,234 downwards.
GATCTTTTTTAGTTTGACAGCTGGCTGTCAGTTGCTGTCTGTTTCGTACCGTAAATCGGGGTGAATAGAATTGAAGGGGGCAATAGAGAAAAAACTTAGGATAAGTTCTAATGTTTTTTATGGCAAACTCGGTATCCCCAGTAAAAAACCCGAAACTTCATAAATTTGTTGGTATCATTTTTCTTAGTCTGGCAACTTTTTATTTGTGGCTACATCGCTTAAACCGTCATAATGTAATGTCAAAGTTGACAACAAAATAAGTCGTTGCAGACTAGCGAGTTTAAACCTCCGCATTTCAGTGAATTTCGGACATAATAGTTTGTAGTTTTCTTCAAATTACGGTAAGTGCTGTTATAATTATATTGTGATATAGTTATTAAGATAAGAATATGCATTACTATATAAAATTGCTCTTTTTTCGTAAGCCTTATTTTCTTTAAATTTTTGGGGTGATTAGATACACGAAAGGGATGAATAAACAGGCCTGAGAGGTTAATAGGCACGCAACTATGGTTAATAGACACAGCCAAGGGGTGATTAGTTACGAAAGAGGGGTGATAAGCCACGATTATGTCAGGGCTGCCACAAAGTTTGTAGTTGTTATCTACAGTTCAAATTTTTGCTTTTAGTTACTTAAAGTGTTTTTAATTTTCTTGATTATTTTTTAATCCATTTCATCTTTTTAGGGTTTCGTACCCAAAAGGTAAAACGGGACCCTATTACTGAGACTTCGATGTCTGTCCGTCTGTCTGTCTGTCCGTCTCCAGGGTGTATCTCAAGAATGGCTATAGCTAGACTTCTGAAATTTTCACAGATTGTGTACATCTGTTGCCGCTATAACAACAAATACTAAAAATAAAATAAACTTAATATTTAAGGGGGGGCTCCCATACAAGGAACGTGATTTTTTTGGCCTTTTTGATCGTAATCAATAATGGTAACAGCTAGGCACTTGAAATTTTATTTTATTTATTTATTTATTTATTTATTATGAAAACCAACAGCTTACATACTTAAAACAAATTACATAGAGCGTTTAACAAACAATAAAGCCAATAACAGGTTTCCCATATATAACTATTATGTAGTACAAACTAAAACCTTAAAATAATAAAGGCACATAATATTAATATTGAAAGTTAAAAGTCTAGAAAGAAGAGGCTGGTCGAGAAATTTAACCAGTATAGGGCTCTTGGATATCTCTAGTGGCGCAGCGAGTGGCAGATTCAGGCAACACGTATCCATCAGAGTGCGATCAGCAAAAAAGTGCAGTGACTTGTATGAGAATCATATGATATCACATAATATTCAAACCTTTTATATTTTTAATAAGACTATAATGTTACCATGCAGGTTTTAATAATATCGAGGTGTTTTTAGTTGTGTTTTATGTAAGTATTTGATTTAAATTATATTAACTAATTTTAATTAAGAAGACTGGTGCAAGCAATAATATTATTTCTTTAGTCATAATTTCAGGCTTTTTACCGAATTTATTACTTGGATTCTAAATTTAGCCTTAGAGTGAGAAAATAAGTCAATATTACTGAAATGCTTATTAAATACATGAGTGATACGTGTTAGGACAGAATTTTGTGCGTAATTTGTTTGATGCAGCGGAACATGCAGTAGTGGGGTCTTACGGGTTCGGTATTTTGGGGTTCGAAATGAAATTTGAGATACAAGGTGTGGACAATCTATTCTATTATTTAAAATATCGTAAATAAAGCCCATATCCAGGACAATACGCCTCTGCTCTAAAGTTAGCAGATTGTGTGAATCACAGGAATCTTCATAAGTTTTAAAGAATTTCCGGCTTTTATAGTTCAGGTGATTAATAAACTTCTTTTGTATTCTCTCTAGTCGGCTTTTATAGATAATGTAGTGTGGAGACCAAATAGGACAACTATATTCTAGAATATTCCTGACATAAGCTGAGTAGACTGACATAAGAGCTGTAGGGTTTGAAAAAGATTTACAGCTACGCAGAACAAATCCAAGGTTTTTGTGAGCTTTCGAGATGATATTCTCAATGTGGTCCGAGAACATGAATTTACTATCTAAAAAGACACCCAAATCCCTGATACTACGTTTTCTTTTAATGACGATTCCATCAAGCTTGTAGTGATTAGTAATAGGGTTTAGTTTTCGAGTAAAGGTGATGCACTCACATTTACTAGATTTACTAGATGTGATGTTGTTCAATGCATAATACGAGAGTAAATTGTCTAAATCGTTTTGAAGCAACATACAGTCCATAGGTGTTCTTATTTTAAGAAAAACCTTTTTATCGTCTGCGTACATTAGATAATTTGAGTTTTTTATATATAATCCAATATCAAATAAGTATGCATTGTAAAGGAGCGGACCCAAATGAGAGCCTTGGGGGACGCCAGTAGGAACAATAATGAAATCCGAGCGATAGCCTCCCAAGACCACAGCCTGTGACCGGTTAGACAAGTATGATTTCATCCATCGTAACAAGTCTCCGTGAATGCTGAGAGCCTGTAGCTTATGAAGAAGAATATCATGGTCTACACGATCGAAGGCTTTCTCAAAATCCGTGTAGATTACATCAATTTGGCCACCACCTTCCATATTTTCTAAGACATAGCTAGAGAAACAAGCCAGGTTGGTAGTAGTGGAGCGACCTTTTAAGAAGCCATGCTGTTGATTGGGTATTGATTGATGTAAGGTGGGGTATATATAATTGTAGACAATTTTTTCCAAAACTTTTGCCGGTACATTCAATATAGAGATTCCTCTGTAATTTTTTATGTCCATACGCGAACCTTTTTTATGTATCGGTACTATTTGAGCAGCTTTCCACTTACGTGGAAAGATTCCTTCTTTTAGAGAGCGATTATACAATATTGTTAGTGGAAGAGAAAGCGAATCAGAACAACGGGACCAAAATATTGTCGGTAGACCATCGCTGCCTGCGCCCTTGTTAGTATCAAGGGATTTTAAAATTTTTATTACTGCAGATTCTGTAGTTTGAAAATTAGAAACAATGTCAGCGCCTGAAGGTGACAATTGATGAAAAGTTTGAGGCCCAGAAGGCGTACCGAATACGCTTTGAAAAAAAGAACTGAAAGCGTCACATATTTTTTGGCCGTCTGTGTATTCAGTTCCATTTAAGCTTAGTTTTTTGGGATAAGCTGAGCCTCCTCGCAACGTTTTAATATATGTCCAAAATAACTTCGGATGGTTTTTTATATTACGTTCACAATTTGATGTATAGTCACGAAGACATATTTTTTTAATTCGATGCTCTCTCGACCTCAATAAAGCAAATTCGTCATAATCTAATTTGTTCCTATATTTCTTCCAGCGGCCGTGCGCCTTAGATTTTTCTTTAATAATATTTATAAGTGCAGGCGAGTACCATTTTGGGTATGAACGTTTGCCCGAGATTCGACTGACGGGTACATGTAACTCGACACAGCGATTAATAACATCGTACATAAAGTCTACTGCTTTATCTAGAGTGTCCGTAGACAGGGCAGACCAATCGAACTCTTTGAAGTGTTCATTAATCGAGGTATAAGGCGCCTTTCTAAAATTAAACTTCTGGGTAGCGGCCTCGCGTAAGGGTGTGACGTTTAAATCCAGTACGGTAAATGAAAAAGCGGGGTGAGCACGATCCTCGCTGAGAAGGGGTACGGAGACACGGGTTAAGTTCAATGGGAGATTTGAAAAAGCTAGATCTAGAGTGTTATTACAATGATTTTTTAAAATATTATATTGGCGGAGGCCACTAAAAGAAAGAAGATCTAATAATTTTGTACCTGCAGTTTGGATCTCCACCGATCCTTTCCTAATCAGGGAGCTACCGTACTCGTCCCAATGAAAACAAGACAGATTAAAATCCCCAATTATAATAAAATTATCATTCGGGCAGACTTCCACCATATCGATAACCGCTTTACTGATTGCTTCTAAATCGCTAGGCAAGCGTCTCGGATTAGGTGGAATATAAACCGCACAGAAGTGCAGATCCGTAGTCGAGGAACACGTACTCGATGGTATAGTAACCCACAGCGTCTCAATATTGGAACAGTCACGGGCGCGCGGCACGGCCGCCAGCTCGCGGCGCACCAGCACGGCGACGCCGCCGCCCAGGCGCTTGCCGCTGGCGGCAGGGTCGCGGTCGGCGCGGAACACGTCGTACCTGTCGTCGCACACCTCGCCGTCGAATACGCCGTCGTGTAACCACGTCTCAGTTAATATTATTACGTCGTAGTCATTATTCAAAATGCTAAGTCTCAGATCTTCGCATTTTGTTCTCAAGCCCCGAACGTTTTGGTAGTAGACGTTTAATTCGTTAGTTAATTCTTGATTATATTTGTAATTTAATAATTAATAATAAAATTAAAATAAACTAAATATTTAAGGGAGGCTCCCATTCAAAAAACACAATTTTTGTCTACTTTCGCTCTATACCGGTACGGAATCCTTTGTGCGCGAGTCCGACACGCACTTGGCCGATTTTTTAAATTTAATTCATTCGTAACAGAATAATATAAACTAGTAAGATTTTTAATTCATTTTTTTGTTAATATTTACTTTGTTTTATTTCTCAGATTCAATAATGCCTCGAAACTATAAGCCCGATCCACGAGGTAAGCAGTATCGCAAATATGACCCTAATACAATCAAACTTGCTTTGGAAGAGTTTCAAACAACTCCAAAGTGTTCATTAGCGTCTATTGCAGAAAAATACAATATCAATAAATCAGTGCTATATCGACATAATAGGAAAACTATGAAAACACAAGGTGGTCAGAATGCTTTAGACGAAGACACAGAACGCCACATCGTAAATTATTTAAATATTTGCGGCGATTGGGGTTATCCATTAGACACTTATGATTTAAGAATTATAATTAAATTATATTTAGATAATCTAGGTATATCACACAAACGTTTCAAAAACAACATGCCTGGGCCAGATTTTGCCACAAGATTTTTACAAAGACATAAAAATTCAATTTCTTTGAGAATTTGTCAAAACATAAAAAAGTCAAGGGCTCAAGTTTCACCTGATACAATTAAAGAATACTTTGGGGAGTTAGAGGAATCACTGAAAGAAATTGATCCTAAAAACATAATTAACTATGACGAAACAAACCTCAGTGATGACCCTGGACGCAAGAAGGTTATAGTGAAAAGGGGTACTAAGTACCCTGAGAGAGTTCTCAACCAGTCAAAATCTTCAATTTCTATAATGATGGCTGGTACAGCAGCAGGAGAGCTTCTGCCTCCATATGTAATTTATAAGGCCAACAATATTTATGATACTTGGGCTACAGGCGGACCTAAAGGTGCACGTTTCAACAGAACTCCATCTGGATGGATTGATGGCAGCACTTTTGAAGATTATATTAAGTCCATTATTATTCCATTCCTTAAAGATAAATCTGGAAAAAAAGTTCTTATAGGTGACAACCTATCATCTCATTTATCAGTAGAAGTGATTAGAATCTGCGAACAACATAATATTTCATTTATATTTCTACCAGCGAATTCTACCCACTTAACGCAGCCCCTGGATATCGCTTTTTTTAGGCCTATGAAAAAGCATGGAGAAACATTTTATGCAAATGGAAAAAAACAGATGGCAGAACCCAAGCTTCAGTGCCGAAAGGATGCTTCCCAAGACTTTTAAAATTGCTTATTGATGAATTGTCAGAGAACATTGAGACAAACCTTAAAGCTGGTTTTCGAAAAGCGGGCATTATTCCTATTGACCGTAATCAAGTTCTATCAAGACTCCCAAATGCCGAAAATGACGATCCGGATAAATCAAGATATGCTGTTGACGAATCAATCTTGCAAATACTTTAAGAAATGAGATATGGTACTATGAACATTAAGGAACCAACACGTAAACGAAAATTAAATGCCGAACCTGGAAAAAGTTTAGGAAACATAGATGACGATAATTTGGAAAGTACATCTAATCACGAAATTACGAATAAGACAGTAAAAATATGTAGACATGCTAACAAAAAAAAGAAGGTAGTTGTTATTCCTGGAAAATCTGTTATTATCGATCCCGAAAGTAATAATTCTGAAAACAAAATAAATAAAAACACTAATCCTGAAAATGTTATAAGTAAATCTACGAAGAAAAAAGAAGTACAACAACTAATAGAAAAACTGAAAAAAGATTTGGTGAACAAAGGTAAGACGGAATCTAAAAGGAGTGTGTTAGATTCAGATAAAAAAATTAAAGAAATAGATATAAATCTACTACCTGTAGTATGTGTGGATGAATATGGTATTGTCAATAATTCTCAACAACAAGAAGATGAAGAACTGCTTATTAACAACTACATTGAGGAAACTGTATCTAGTATAGATTACTTACCTGATATAGGAGCAGAAGAAATATTTAGTGAATTTATAGAGCCGCTAGAAAAAAAGGAAGAGACAAGAGTCGAAGAAAAGAAAATTGAAATTATTTCTGTAGAAAATGTGGAGAACGTTAGATGTGGAGTAAATCTACGCAAATATAAAAAAATACCATTAAATACAGTAATTAACATAAAAAAAGAAAACACTAAGAGATCTAAAAATATTAAAGAAGTACCTGTACGACGAGGAAGTTATTACAAAAATGAAGCAGAGATTATAAAGGATTTAAACGATGTCAATTTTATATAATTTCATAAAAAATAGTAACAATTTTCTTATAAACAACTGATAATAATTATTTTATATTTTGATTTTATTAATGAAACGACTGATTTGATGAGAAAAGAAACCTCAAGTAGGTACCATAAGAGTAAAGTGTTAAAATAACTTTGTTTTGGAAGTATGTGTTTTTGTTTATTAATTAATTTTTACACTTTTTTTTATTTTTGACCAAAGATTTATTTTTGACTGATGTTGTGATAGTTATTTGTTTGTCTTTTTAAATAATATTTCATTTTTATTTTAAGATGGAAGAATTAGAGGCAAAATATTTTGTTTTATACGAGTTTGAAGTTTATGTTTACGATAATTATTAGTTATGTTGATATTTTTAAAGACTATTAGTAATTATTGTTGATTATGATTGATATTGATAATAATAGCGATTAATTTAATATAAAGAATATTATTTTAAAATCAAGTTCATTTTCTTTTAGATTTGTTTTCGTGGTTCACTCTAAAATAGCATTTAAATTCATTTTTATTATTAGTGATTTCTATTTGAAATTATAATTTGTACTAATAAATAATTAAAGAAACCTTCTCGAGTTTGCTTGCCTTTAACCAATAAAGAATATAATATAGGGAAACTGTAACGAGGCAGCCCTACGAAAATTTTCCAATCACCCCTCAGGTGTGTCTATTGTCCCCTGATAAGTGGTAAATAGAATTTACGTATATTTTGTGTCTTTTTTTATTAACTACGAACATATCCGAAGAGAAACAAGTTTAAATCAATAGTTTGGCCTAAGACTCAATATATACGTGACTAAAAAAGTGGGTATCCATTCTGCAACCTTGCGAAAATAATTACCAAAGTCCGAAGACCTATCTATTCACCCCAAATTACGGTATGTGGTTTCGTACATTGTAGTTTTCGCGGTATTTATAGAACTTTATGCAATTACAGTTAATTAAATTTATTTCATGTGTATAAAATAAACATGTCTAACGGTGAAAGTGAATGTCTACATGCCGCGTAACAGATAAACCTAAGAAAATACCTAAGGCTTTTCGTTCTACTGACGTAGTGAAGAAGCTTCGTTTGGCAAGCCATGCCACTGGAGAAGACTGTAAATGTAGCAGGCATAAGTGTTCAGGAAGTACCTGATTCAGCACGACTTCAAATAATACAGAACTTTAACAGTGCAGCTAGTCACGACGAACAAACCCTGTACTTGAGTGGTCTAGTTTCCGTTTTACCAGTGAAACAGCGTCGAAGCCGTCTATCAAATCCAGACACTAGTCATACGCATTCGAATGCATATAAAGTACGGTATACTGTAGAGGGTAACACTATAGAGAAACCTATCTGCTACAAAGGTTTTTTGAGTATATACGGCATCACAAATAAAAGTATGCAAAATATCAAAAACCCATATCATATACAGTCATTTTGGGTAACTTTAAATTGCAATTTAACTTTGAACAATACAATATTGTATTGTTCAAAGTTAAACCGCAATTCAAAGTTACCCAAAATGAGCGTAATGGTTTTTTCATCTAATATGTAAAATTCTCGTGTCAGTTTTCGTTGCCATACTCCTCCGAAACGGCTTGACCGATTCTCATGAAATTTTGTGAGCATATTGAGTAGGTCTGAGAATCGGCCAACATCTATTTTTCATACCTAAAATTATTTATATGGCAAAACAACGTTTGCCGGGACAGCTAGTATCATATAAATCAATGAATTTGGCACACGACTTATAATTAGTTTAGCACTTAATTTCTTAATTAAATATTTATTATTGTTACAGGGAAAATCTATATATTAATACGCAAGCGAAAAACTATTTTATACCGTTTAAATACGTGGGAGAGCCATGCTTCGGCACGAATGGGCCAGCTCGACCGGAGAAATACCACGTTCTCACAGAAAACCGGCGTGAAACAGCGCTTGCGCTGTGTTTCGCCGAGTGAGTGAGTTTACCGGAGGCCCAATCCCCTACCCTATTCCCTTCCCTACCCTACCCTATTCCCTCCCTATTACCCTATTCCCTCCTAAAAGGCCGGCAACGCACCTGCAGCCCTTCTGATGCTGCGAGTGTCCATGGGCGACGGAAGTTGCTTTCCCTCAGGTGACCCGTTTGCTCGTTTGCCTTCTTGCCCCGTTAGTTTCATAAAAAAAATCAATTTTTCTGTGATAGCTGTAGCGGTCAAAATAAAAACTACACCGTGTTTCGCTATATCTACTATTTAGTGCATATTAAAAAAAGGTTCAACAAAATTTCTATTATATTCCCTGTGCGACGGCACTCTTACATAGAATGTGATAAGAACATGGGACTTATCAGACAAAAAACACCGTGTGAATTGCCATCTGATTGGGTCAAAGGGTTTGCTGAAGCACGAAATTTTCCTGAACCTTTCAAAGTTATTAATTGTGACTTGTTTATGTTTAAAAATTATTCTCAGGTGTTTAAAAACTTCTTTGTCAATAAATGCCCCTTTGCTTCTCGTCCAGTTCGACAATTAGCAGTAATCAAAAATGCACCAAATCAAAAGAGAATGTTTTTAAATGTATGGAGTCTGGTCCAAATTGCCACCACTAACGAGACCTATATAGTAAAAATGTCTACTGAATACCGAGTCATTATAACCAGACCACAATCGAAAATACCCTGTCAGTGAAAAGTTATGGCTGAATGAAAAGTCGTGTTTTTTACCATTTTGTATGAAAAATATTGTAGATGTAATAAAAATGTATTGAGTTTGGAGCAAATGTCCACAACCAATAACACTTACGTAATGGTCTGCTAAATACGGAATCATTATTACTGAACCGCAACCAAATATATCCTGTTAATATAAAGACTATGATCTTTTTTACATGCACTGAAATAAATTATCTTTAGCAAAGTACCAATTTAGCTCGGCTAAAAATTATTCGGCTGCGTTCAATCAAGTCATATCTAAAATGTCCAATAAAGCTTTGCTAGGATTATACAAGCAAATATTGTTAAATATTCTTGGCTATTATTAATAAGTACTTATCAATTTCTAAATGGCCAAATCGTTAAATAGTACCCTTACCGAATTTGGTTCAAAACAGACAAGCTTACGTTATTATTTCATGATAATTAAATTATTTAATTTTAAACATAATCACAGTAGGCTAAAAGTTATAACGAGTTCGGTTATAAACAGACAACGTTACATTGCTATTAAATAATAAGTAAGTTGTTTAATTTTAGACATAATCACAGTTGTCTAATATTTACAACAAGTTCGGTTAAAAACACACAAGGTTACATTGCTGTATTATGTTAAGTACGTTACTTAATTTTAAACACAAGTTTACATGGCTAATATTAAGTAACTCGCTATGATGCACACAACCGTGTTGCTTAGTAAAGGCAAAGAATGTACTCATCTATTGGTAAATAAGCACAACTCGGAAATTAACAACAAAGTAAGCGAATACTATTTTTATCCGAGTAACTTGATAATAAATAAACAAGGATAAGGCTGTGGGCCCATGTGAAGCCGCTAAATTCGGCCATTTGTGTCAAATCACTGCAGCGTGACGGACGTGTCTATAGTGTCTATTGCAGCGCCGCCGCCTCGCATCTAGAAGACAGGTTAAACTTATAAAAATTTTCATCATTTTGAAGTGTTACCAAACTATTCTTGTTTCTGGATGTGGGGCGGCGTTTGCTATACCTACGAGGGCTGCTATTTATGTATCCGGAACTGGCCACTTACAAGAACAATATTTAAAAAGTAATTACAACATTTGAAAATAGAACTCTTTGGTTGAAGAATACATTTTGTTTCATGTGACTGTCAATTATTTTTCCATTGTGGCGTCATTTTGAAAATTGCGTGTCTTCATTTGCCATGGATTTAACGCGTGAACATTTTCGTGCAATGATTTACTACGATTTTCGGCGTGGGCTAAATCAACAACAGTGCTTTATTCAACTCACCGCAACTTTTGGAGATGAAGCACCATCAAAAACCACTGTTTATCACTGGTACAGTGAGTTTAATCGTGGGCTGTCTATGCTCACGGATGAAAATAAAGAAGGTCGCCCAAAAACAGCTGTTGTCCCACAAAATATAGATTCTGTGCGGGAACTAATAATGCGTGATCGTCATGTTACATATCGCGAGATAGAGGCGTCCTTAGGCATAAGTATGACGAGCATACATAAGATATTACACGAACATTTCGACGGGTGCAAAGTAAAAAGAGTCATCTACAAAACAGCAACTTTTCAGGAGAGCGCATAATAGGAAAAAGTGCTCCCATTTTGTCAATTTTTATCCTAATTTATTGAAATTTCCGTCATTACTTAATTATTTATTAATATATCTGCATGTATATTTCATTTTTTCTAATTATGTTTAATTTACGAGATATTGTAGTTGTCTTCATCTACATTGCTCTTAAAAATGTGACAAGAGAGTTAACTACCACTTGGTCGTTTCTACGTTGGAATTTAAAAAAATAGATTTATTGAAATACGTTTAGTATAATATATCAGTAAATATGTGAAATGTAACCCTTTGTATTGTTAAATAAAGTTAATGTCCGTTTTACGTCTTAAATACATCAAATTTAGAACATAACTGCACAGATATCTTTTTCTACGTCGTTGATTCGGTGCAAGGTACAAGATTTAGAAGGAGGTTAAATGAAATATTTACTTAGGAATCATTCATTTACTATCGTAAAAAATGTAATTTCTTATACATATTTGGAAACAAAAATAAACTTAACAAAAATCTTACTGATAATCATTTATGAGGTATACAATTTCAGGAACTTTGGTTTAGAATTCAACAGTAAAGTTATAATATAAACTTCGTTTAACAAAAATAAACAACTGAAATTATAATATTAAACAGAGTTGTAAACTTTTTATATGCTAAGTAAAAATAATAACTTAAGTCACAATATGACTTAGATTTCACAATAATAAAAATAAAAACAAATCCTTTAAACTTTAAAGTACGTTCTATTCGAAAACTTATTTAAATAAAAATAGGAAGTCATAATATCACTTGTGATAAAAGTAAGTAGAAAATTAAATTCTTAACAAAAATTCAATACTGTGTCGATACTTTAATTACTTTAAAACTAATTAAAAATTATTCAGTCTCATTGTCAGTATAGGAACTATGTTTTAAATTATTATAAAAGTTATGATATCTAGGAGGTATCAGATTTTGCTGGCAGAGGCTTATTAAGTCTTTGTACTTGGCACTTGTGATCATGATGGGTTCATTGTAACATTTTTTGGGATCATTAAAGACACGGTGAGAACGAGTAGTTACTTTTCGCACCAAGTCAATTCGCTTGGGTTCTTCATCACTTAGATCATATTTATAAAATATTGTGTAAGGATTATCTGCTTTAACAACTATTTCTCGAACTTGATTCCACTTAACATTCTCATTTTCGGTATTTTTTGTCAATTTAAAATCATTTACACACATTTTAAAATCCAAAATTTGGTCTTGTGTTATTTCTATAACATCATAAGCATCGCCAGACGTCTTACACCACCGGACGAGTGTATACCATTCTTCAGGACAATAAATGAATTTTCCCTTCGACGATTTCTCAATTAATGCGTGGACACTATCGCCTTCCTGTTGGGTGTGACCCTTCTCCAAAAATCTGTGAGAAATATCAATGCTATACTTTTGAGAGCAGTATACATACATCAGAAATACAATGCGGTTTCTATTTTGACCGCAACAGTTATCGGACCACAGGCGGATATCTTTGATGCCTCTGTCAATTGACTTTTGTATAAAATTATAAAGGCAACTAGCCACTTCATTTGAACCCCGCTTAGCTATAGTTTCAGGCCACATATAACATATTCCTTTTTTAAGTCCCATATCAAAAACAGTAAAATTAAAGACAGAAAGTTTTCGCTTATAATAAAATGAACTAGTTTCTCCGTGTGGTGTCGATAAAATTTTTTGAAAATCAAAGGTAGCCGAAGTTACAGTTTCAGGATTAGAAGTAGCTACATTTTTGTCTTGTTTCTTCAAAGACCTCGCTATATTTTTATCTTGTATATGTTTACTGTACTGATCTTGTGAATTGGTTGTCTGGTTGGAAGAGAGACAATTTTTAAATGCTATACAGACGTCGCACTGGTCTTTTTTAGGAATATAAAAGGCTATGTTCATTTCCTTATTAACTATGTCTCGGTATTGGCGCGCTGTCTGTACTCTATCCACAATATTATTTTCCTCTACCCAAGTCTGGTACAACTTAAACATCGTGGAAAAGTTTAAATCAGCCAAGTAAACTTTGTTTGTGTCCTTTCTTGTGTAATGTGACTCCACTGGTTGGAACGAGTTTACATGATCACAGACTCCTTTTATTATGGCGGCTGTACAAACCTTGTTTTTATTGTTATGACGACCTCTGAAATCTTTTTCACAGTTACCAGTAGATTTATCATATTTATCAAGAGCACTCTGTATAAACTGATTACTTACTGATAGTGTATTCTTAAACATTGTTTTGCATACTTTTACAGTGCTAGGGCTGGTTTCTTTTAAATTTATTGGAAGTGTGTAGTTTACACTGTATTGACGTTTAGAATTATTCTCTGTAGTAAATCTTCGCTTCATACTACGTTTTGTATATTTACCTATAAAAGCCCATTGCTTCTCATGATCACAGAGATCCCAAAATCGGTCAAAGATAAGTTTCCTATCTTCGTGAGATATTTTTGCGCTACAATTAAACTTGCAATTTATACCACATGCCGGCTTAAGATGTTTCGCAGGTTGCAATTTCCCATTTCTGGACTGATGTTGTTTACCTGAATTAAGTAGTAATTTACGTCTCGTATCAATCCATTTATCTGTATTTCTCAATCTTCTTTTCTTTGATCTATCAATACTGAACTGACTCTCGTATCAATCCATTTATCTGTATTTCTCAATCTTCTTTTCTTTGATCTATCAATACTGAAGCTTCAGAGTTCAGACAATAAAAACATAACTTTTGAAGACGTTGTCGACTATGCATTCAGGTTGGAGGAAGGGTTTCTGAAAATTTACTGTAATAAATAGTTATTTTTCAGTAATTTGTGCTTCTTATTTGTTATCAAAAAACAAGTAATTTCCCAACTAGCATTTTTATTCTTGCTCACATTTTAAATCTTAGTGGTGAACCAAAATTATTAAATTACACATGCTACAGTTATTTTACAGAAACTTCAGTTAAATTTAATTCAAAATTTTATTTTTTTTATTACAGTTTAATTTGCCATAACAATGATAAAAAGTAGATAAAAAAGTATAACTCGAAAACTAAGAAAAATCGCTGAACAGGTGCGAGGAATCTAAAAAAAATTGTTGACGTCACTAATTGGACCACCTGTAGCGGTAGCACGGCGACCAGCGGAAATGCGAAAGTATGGACAAACTGTGGAAATAAACCTAAGGTGCCGTTCCGATCTTTTTTCGTTCCGAAAAATTCAATTAAAATGCCACTTTATGACACACTATAGTATATGTCATAATCACTGATCGGAGTAGGTAGATTGAAATGAGGTCAACGATCCGAAACGTACATAACAATATGGACATTCCCTCGAAATCCCGGACTTCGTTAATATTTTAAACCGAAATTTAAATTAGTAAGTAGCTGTATAATTTTCAAAAATAAGACTTTTAATTACGTCGATTTCATCCATAAATCATTAAAATTATGGTAAACTAGATGATACCCGCAACTCCGCTGCGCCAAAACTCGTTTATCGCGCGGGAACTGTACATTTTCCTGGGACAAAAAGTATCCTATGTCCTTTCTCGGGACTCAAAGTATCTCCATACCAAATTTCAGCAAAATCGGTTCAGCGGTTTGGGCGTGAAGAGGTAACAGACAGACAGACACACTTTCGCATTTATAATCTTAGTATAGTATGGATTACCAACATAAACCATCTTTGATTGAGTCCGGAGATACTGGAATGACTTTCCGAATAATGGCTTATCCACGTTATCCTTTCTATGAACATTTATGATGCAAGTAGCAAAAATCAATCTACCTACTCCGATCACTGGTCATAATGCAGGATATTATTTGAATTTTTGGAACTATAGTCTGTCATAAAGTGGCTTTTTAATTGAATTATTCGGAACTAAAAAAGATCGGAACGGCACCTTAAGTTTATCTCCACAGTTTGTGACTATAGTCTGTCATAAAGTGGCATTTTAATTGAATTTTTCGGAACGAAAAAAGATCGGAACGGCACCTTAGGTTTATTTCCACAGTTTGTCCATACTTTCGCATTTCCGCTGGTCGCCGTGCTAGCACTACTGAATGTTTTAGAAACAAAGCTACTCAATGCATAAATATAGGAATCTATTAAAACCTTTTTAATAGCTACCGATGGGTACATTGTAGATTGTTTAGGCCTTTATAAAGCAACTACATCAGATGCTGAAATTATGTCCACCTTATTCCGTGAGGGTTCTGCCTTACAGTCATATTTTACAAATCGACGGGTGCAAAGTAAAAAGAGTCATCTACAAAACAGCAACTTTTCAGGAGAGCGCATAATAGGAAAAAATGCTCCCATTTTGTCAATTTCCGATCAAATTTATTGAAATTTTCATCATTGTTTCATTATTTATTAATGAATCCACATGTATATTTAATTTCTTCTAATTATGTTTAATTTACGAGATATTGTAGTTGTCTGCATCTACATTGCGCTTGAAAATATGACAACTGAGTTAACTACCACTTGGTCGTTTCTACGTGGGAATTAAAAATTATATTTATTAAAGTATTTTTACCGATTACCAGTACGATTATCAGTAACTACGTAAAGTGTAACACTTTATATTATTAAAATTATTATTAAAAGTAAGTTATATTATTAAAATATGTAGTTAAACGTTTTACATCTTAAACACACCAAGTTCAGAACATAATTGCGTAGATATCTTTTTCTACGTTGTCGATTCGGTGCAAGGTACACGATTTAGAAGGAAGTTAAAATATGAAATACTAGCTTTTGCTCGCGGCTTCGCTCGCGTGGAATTTGAAAATCGCGTAAATTGCAAATATTCCCGTAAGCTCCCTTAGAAACATGATGTTTTTCCAAGACCAAAAGTAGCCTATGTTACTTTTCATCCTTTCAATTAAGTTTATGCCAAAAAACAATACGATTTGTTTCTTCGTTAGAGCGTGAAAGAAGGACAAATAAACAAATAAATAAATAAACATACTTTCCCATTTATAATATTAGTATGGATATACTTAGGAATCATTCATTTACTTTCGTAAAAATCGTATTTTCTCACAACAAAAATGAAATTCTGTGTCAATACTTTAATTATTTTAAACTAATTTAAAAATTATTCAGTATCATTATCAGTACAGGAACTATGTTGTAAATTATTATAATTTAGGCAGAGGCTTATTAAGTCTTTGTACTTGGCACTTGTAAGCATGATGGGTTCATTATAACATCATAAGCATCGCCGGACGTTTTACACCATCGGAGGGGTGTATACGATTCTTCAGAACACAAAATGAAATTTTATTTCAACGATTTCTCAATTGCTTCTCGTGATCACAGAGATCCCAAAACCGGTCAAAGATAAGTTAATAGAAAAACTTCGCGAGAACTTGCAAATGCCGGGATATGATGTTACGCAGGTTGCAATTTACCATTTCTGGACTGATGTAATTGTTTACCTAAATTTTGTCGTAATTTACGTCTCGTATCAATACACGTGTCTTTATTTCTCAATCGCCTTTTCTTTAGATCAATATTTAACTGACGTCTTTTTCTACCGTTTAACGAGGAAGGCGTAGAACATTCACTTGATGCCTCCACTGCCGAAGAAGCATCAATGGTGTTGTCTATAGAAGATTTAAAGTTTGAGAGGGACAATATACTCGATGGCCTGCTTGAGTTAATAAACTCAAGCAGGTCATAGATTATATGAGATCAAAGTATCTGTTTAATAAAAAAGAATATATAATATTTTGATCTAATACTGATAATGGACGCGGCGGACTTGAAGTGATGAACTGTATTCTGAGGGTGTTGGCGTATTTGTTAATTTGCTGAGATCGACAAATTTTCAAAATCATTTTATATTTCAGACTGAGAGTGAACTGGTGTGACTGGCCTAGAGTATTCAGATCATGGGGACTTATCTTACAAAGTTAACTTATATTCATTTGTCTTCATCGGTGACACATCAAGGTTTTCTATAAGATGTTCAATAATTTCATCGGGCAACACAGTATTTTGCTCGATAAATCTATCACTTATGTTCTGGAAACTTTCAACTTCTTTAAAAAGTCGTTTTGGACTTTCTGAACATGAAAAAACAGTAAAAAATAACAGTAACAAATTAGAAGTCAATTAATATAGCTAACAATAAGAATTAACATAAATAGGTACTCATAAACATAATAAACAATACTAATTTGCAAAAGTAAATTGAGACATCTAAATCACAATCGCAACGTAGAAAAAGCTATATGGCAGATAGCCGCTTATGCCGCATAACATGACCCCCGCGCGTCCCGCGTATAGACGACCAGCGGTAGTTATCCGCATCTACATCGTGCAATTTCACAAAACAAGAGTAGATGTCTTCTTTTACGTGACAAAAGTACCAAAAATAAGGTGATATTTGAATTTTTGTTTTTGCTATGTTGTAGAACATGATATTTTAAGCTAGTTTCTACAAAAAAACGAAAAACTCAAAATTGCAGATGACTTTTTTTACTTTGCACCCGTCGAAATGGTGATGTGTTCATTCTCGACAGGGGCTTCAGGGACAGTATAAGTTTGTTAGAAGGATACGGATTTAGAACGTGTATGCCAGAATCACTTTTAGAAGGCGAACACCAACTAAATACAGCACAAGCCAACGGAAGTCGATGTGTGACTATCTGCAGACCGTGAATGGTCACTTCAAGAGAGACTTTAACCCTAGAGTGGTCGCGCGGACTACCATTTTAGTCCACTGTCGGAAAACTTGTGATTACCTGAAACTCATATTAGCGAACAATTTGACGCTCCGTACTTGTAACGGAATGTGCGCATGTGTTCCAGGCAGTGCAAACGCCGGTCGCTTCTGGTTGAGTTGTAAGCTGTCCGCTAAGGCTCGTGGACTACGTATGTAGTCCACGCGACCTACGGACGTAATACGTGAGTATTTTTTTCTAACATCTTTTTTGTTTCACGTTGTTTAACGTTCGTCATTGTACTATGGAAGAAAGCGGAACAAAAGCACGAGAAGACGTCTAAAAATACTAAAAGTCCATTCCTAAATAGTGTATCTATCGTGACTCGAAAATAATGACAAAATTTCCAAATAATATCTATTTCTAAGTTCCTATTTATAATATATAGCCGCTCATAACAAAATTTATAAATGAAAAGGAGTGCAAAAGTGTTTATGAAAATTGGATTCAGATTCTTAACTCGACGAATGAAAAAAAAGAATCTACTAAAAATAACACAATTCGTATTTTCCATCCCAGTTTCCAACGCTCAAGCTGAAAGGGTTTTTTCTTTGTGTATAAATACGTGGACCAAAAACCGAAATAAGTTAGATATAAACTCTGTAAAAGCAGAACTACAAAATATAAAAACAAATTTCAACATGACATGTAAACAATTTTATCATTTTATTAAAGAAAACGAAGAAGCTCTTTAAGCTGCCACAAGTAATACTAAGTATTACAAAAAAACTAATAATTAGATAATATAAAGGGTGTCCGCCAAAGAATTTTCGACTTTGAATTTGAATAAACGGCGAGCGGGGTATCGGCGGAGGGGGGTGGCGTATTCATTACACTTACGCGTCGTGTGGATTTTAATAGCCATGGATCGTTGGTCAGCGGAACTTCGTGCGTTTGCTGCAGAGGCATATTTTAAAAATAACGATTCTCCCGTGGCGGCGCGCAGGATATTCGCAAGACATTTCAATATTCGGCGTATACGGGATTGTCCTAGTACGCAACTTATTGGCAAGTGGGTGCGAAGTTTTCGTGAACAAGGACCTGTAGTGGGACACGGGCCAGGTGTATCGCGAACTGTGAGAACTGACGAAACAATTGAAGCAGTTTGTCGTGATGTTATTGCAAATCCACGTCTTTCACTGAGAAAACGTTCTGCAGTACTGAATTTGAAAAAAACGACTGTGCACAAAATTATTAAGAAAGATTTGGAATTTCATCCTTACAAAATTCAAATCACTCAAAAAATTAAACAAAGTGACTATGGATTGCGGTTGACATACGCTAGAACCATGCTGGGCAGATTTCCTCGTCCTCGGGGTTATGAAAACATAACCTTTACGGATGAAGCACATTTTTTACTGGACTGGTCGGTAAATAAACAAAATTGTCGTTATTGGGCCACCGAGAATCCAGAAGAATTGCATGAAAAGCCGCTGCACTCAGAAAATGTGACCGTTTGGTGCGGAATAAGTGCAAAAGGAATTATCGGGCCTTATTTTTTTGAAGACGATAGACACCAAACAATAGCCGTCAATTCCCAAACCTATTCGTCTATGTTGGAAAACTTTTTGGAACCTGACTTGGAGAACAATGAATGGGTAAACGTACACTTCGCGAGCATCAATGAACATTGTAAGGCGCATTTTCCCCGAAAAAGTCATAAGTCGTTATGGTGATATCCCATGGCCCCCCAGATCGCCAGACTTAACACCTGCGGACTTTTTTTATGGGGATTTCTTAAATCTAAAGTCTACGTTAACAAACCGCGAAATTTATTGCAACTGAAAAGAAATATTCGCATCGAAATCAGAGGAATTTCGCAAGAAACTTGCAAAAAAGTTTTCAATAATATGGTGTTTCGTTTAAATGAGTGTGTTCGTCTCCGTGGTAAACATTTAACTTCAATTATTTTCAAAACATAAATCCGCATTTGTATGTTTTATTTTAAAATAAAAACGATTATATAAAAACCTGTGAATCTTTTATTATTTAATTTTAAATTCGAAAATTGTTTCGCGGACATCCTTTACTTTGTTAATACAAGTTACTAGTTGTTTATTTTTTTTTAAATAAATATCGCTACTGATACCATAATAGCATTTTATTGCAAAAAAAAGTTGTCTTTTATCTACAGCACATATCCTTTATTTCGTCCTACTCGATCCTCTAAAACATAAAATTGGAGCTGGCAACCCTACTTGGGCCACATAATTTAGTTCACCAGTCAACTACAAGCAAAATAATTGGACGTAGTTAAGCAGAAAGGATCCAACCCACACCAACACCAAAAATGAATTAGCTATACAAAAGAGGTCGCGATAGTCGATACTTTCGTTCCGCAACAAGATCCCACAGATAAACAAAGCTATGGTATTACATACACTAGATACCAACCCACACGAGTACATAATATAATTTAACAGTAACAATCCAACATGTTTGAACCTTTTCTGAGATATAGACATTTAAAGATCCTAGGGAAAAAAATATATAACAAAAGAGATCCAATTTACGTGGGTCGTTTCTGACAATTAAGTTTAATCGAAAATAATTTATTTTGACTATCACGAAAACGACGTGAAGCACTTGGCCCCTTTCTGTTAAATACTATGATTAACTCCGAAAAGATATCGCAAATCGCAGAAAGGATCTAAAGCATGTGGATCATTTAAGATAATATGTATTTGTAATTTTTTCAATATTATTAAAATAACAAAAAGGATCCTCTCTAATTTATTTATAGTGGATACTGGATATCTTCGGTGGGGTTAAATAAATTATATTGTAAATCAATTGATTAATAAAAAAAAATGTTTATTTCACATTTGTAATAATTATTTTGTTCTGGCAACATTGATCTGCCTTGTCAATTTATCAGTCGCACGCGCAGTCTTACGCGGAGCTTACGTAAAGTTATTGTGAAGTAGCAACAAACTTAAGTTAAAATAAAATAATATGTGAAGTGGCAACACCGCGCTTCCGCCCGGCGTAGGCGCCATCATCTGTGTCTTGCATTTTGACATTGACCTTTTCGTTTCCGCGCTCTGGCTGGTACTTTTGCCAGCCAGAGCGCCGCGTGTGAACTCTTTCCATAAAATATATTTTTCAAGTTCCAAATTAATTATCTTTGTAAAGGATTGAATACAAATCGTTCTATTGGAATACTTTTTTCATTTAGCGCCTTTACAAGGTTTCACACGCGGCGCTCTGGCTGGCACAAGTATCAGCCAGAGCTCGGAAACGAAAAGGTCAATGTCAAAATGCAAGACACAGATGATGGCGCCTACGCCGGGCGGAAGCGCGGTGTTGCCACTTCACATATTATTTTATTTTAACTTAAGTTTGTTGCTACTTCACAGTTATCGTATCGATTTATTTTATTATAAAACGCTTATTCTCGTTCACGTCGTGTAATTCAAAGTTATACTATAAGTAATTATGAAGAGAATAGACCGAATTATCAAAACCGCTTTAGGCGATTTCATAAAAGAAAGCAGTAAAGAGGATAGTGGTATGTTTTGAGGTTATTTTTATTATTCATAATAAAGTTTATCGGCATTTTACATAATATAGACTACATACATTCCACGACCTCTGTGGCTCAGTGGTGAGCGCGTCGGTAGCTCAAGCCGGAGGTCGCGGGTTCGAATACCGCCGACGGAACAAAAAGTTTTCAATGTTCCCGGGTCTGGATGTATTATATTAAATATGTGTATGATATAAGTAATAAAAATCCTAAATATATGTATAGTATAAAAGTATTAAATATATGACGACCTCTGTGGCTCAGTGGTGAGAGCGTTGGTAGCTCAAGCCGGGGGTCGCGGGTTCGAATCCCGCCGACGGAACAAAAAGTTTTCAAAGTTCCTGGGTCATGGATGTGTATTAAATATGTGTATCATATAATAAAAATCTTAAATATATGTATAGTATAAAAGTATTAAATATATTTCCGTTGTCTGGTACCTGTAACACAAGTCCATCAGGTACTTACCACAGGGCCAGACTAACGTGGTGTGAAGCGTCCATAGATATAGATAGATATATATATATATATATATATATATATATATATATATATATATATATATATATATATATATATATATATATATATATATATATATATATATATATATATATATTTCCGTTGTCTGGTACCTGTAACACAAGTCCTTTAGGTACTTAGCACGGGGCCAGACTGACGTGGTGTGAAGCGTCCATAGATATTAAAAAAAAAAAAAACATAGAATGCTTTGATTTTTAGCTTAAATGGAATGCCCCCGTATCATTTGAGGCAGAAGCATGCAACGGCAATATTGATTTTCATAATAATTGTAAGTTGTTTGTAAGATATTCTATTACTGTGTGAATTGTGATTGCTTTGGTGATGGCTCACATTTACTGCCTATTTTTTTTTATTCATTGGTATTTATGCTACGATGACGGTCTAGACCAGCGGTCGGCAACACGCGGCAGGCGGGCCGCATGCGTGAACAACGTCTTACTTGCAGCCCGTGAATGTTTTGTGAATGAGTTATATGTATCAAAAACAATATTTTCTAATACTGCCAGTAGTTATCGCCACTTAAGTACGTAGCGGTTTCTGCCATTTTTAATAAAAACTTATTTCCTTTCATTATGTGTAGCATGAGGTCTGCGGCCCGCCTTTAGTTTGTTTTGCCACCTTGTGGCCCTTGCCAACCAAAACGTTGCCGACCGCTGGTCTAGACTGTGTCGTTACTGTTTTTTTTCCTTGATTGTGTGTATTTAAAAAAAAAAAAGATCGAGGTGATTGAGATCAATTTTCGATATCCATACTAATATTATAAATGCGAAAGTGTGTTTGTCTGTCTGTCTGTACTGTGTTACCTCTTCAAGCCTAAACCGCTAAACCGATTTTACTGAAATTTGGCATGGAGATACTTTGAGTCCCGGGAAAGAACATAGGACACTTTTTGTTCCGAAAAAATGTACGGCCCCCGCGAGATAAACGAGTTTTGGCGCAACGGAGTTGCGGGATCATCTATAGTAGGATTCTATTTGCGATATTATTTAAATTAAATTATAAAATTTTTAGTAAGTCCTGCAGACTTACTGAATAATGCTAGTCTAGACAAATTTGCTGATATTGGTGATCGGCTTTTATTATTCCAACTATTTTTTAGGGCATTACTAATCTAAACAAGTATGCTGGTATTGGTGATGGGCTTTTACTATATTTTTTTACTTTGCAGGCTATGTTAATATGGATTCTGGTTTAAGGACAGATGCTATAAGTAATCTAGAAACAACGGAATTGAATTCACCCGATTCACCAAAAGCACCTTTATTTTCGCCGTTAACTCCGTATTTAAATACAAAAACCGTCTGCAGTCTAAGTGAATACAATTTTAATGACACGTCATCGCCGTTACGCCAAATGTCACCAAATACTTTAGAATTATTTCAAACGTCTAGAGAAATTACTCTATCAGAAAATAATGAAAAGAAAGAACATAATATTAAGGATTTTAGTAGCGATACAGGCTCAGACTACAGATGGGCAAAGCACCGGGTTTAAACCCGGTGCTTTGGTAAAAACCCAATAAACACCCATAAACTCCCATAATCACCCAAAAAAATAGGTTTTTACGTATTTTTTTGAAAATATGTAAGTAATACCAATAAATTATTTTTATAAATTGTATTGATGAATTCTACAATATTAAATAAAACGTTAACTAATAATATTTCAGGAAATTTTAAAAATCTATATATAATAAAATGAAAGTAATTAATTTTCAGTGTTTTCATGTTGCAGTTGATCAACATGTTGGCCTTTTGCTTCCCGTAGATACTTTAAAATTTCTTCATAACACCTCGTTCGCACACATGGCCGTATATATTTAAATTCTTGAGCCACTAACAGTCCGAAATACTCATTTCTTTTATCCTCTTCTCCATAAATTAAGCATTTAGAACAGTTTGTTTCTTCTTTCAGTAAATTTTCTTTTACTTTATCCTCGTTTTTTTTCTTTGTTGCGACGACGCTGGGTAAATCATCTGGACACTGGGTCTCACTATCGCCAAATATATTTGGAGATCGGCTTCGGCTACGGCTTGGCAGACATTTTTTTCTTTCTACAATTTTAAATTAAATTTATTAGAATAAATGCTTCGAACTCACGCGATCTAAGTACCTTTTGTGTTTATTATACCTTAACTACCTAGGTATAAAAAGAGTACTTACGTAGATTTTCTTTTAATAACTGTTTTATACGAAGATCTTGATCTCTCAAATTAGCATCCATTTTACTTCCAGTGATTATCAACTAAATTAATAATCCACAAAGTATTAAATAACGTTTTTATGAAATATTTAGCACAAAAACAATACCCTTTAAATATCGATCGTCAGTAACTGTGGCTGACTTACCTATATTCTAGCAAGCAGGACTGCCAGATGTGAAGGGGAAATCCCCAATAAATTGTTGCATGTGACTGATGATGTGAGCATGTTCGTTTCATAATAAAAATGTTGCCAGGTAACCAAAAAGTCGTATGTTTTTGTGCGAATTACGATCATAATCTTTACGATCGTACATTAAAAAATAGACAAATAATAGTATGAGTACGATTTAAATCGTATATCTGTCAACCCTGCTAGCAAGACAGCGACAAAATCACGTTGCATAACAATGTAGCCCAAGCTTATATCTTATGAAATATACGGAAGAGATACGGACTTAGAAAAAACAGAAATGTTGTTCTTTGTGGAAGTCATTGATGAAATTCTATGTATTTTAGCCCGCAAACTTTCTTCAAACAAAAACAGCGCCATCTAGTATCGAGTTCTGTAATTATCTCTTTGTTTATGGATTTGAAGTAAGACCGCCACGCATGCAATACATTATGACTGGGGATTCCCCTATTCGTCGACGCTGAATATGAGGCGACGACAATCACTGTCAAACGTGTTCACTATTACTCTGACTCTGATAACGTGACTTCCTGGTAACGTGTTAGGTAGGAAAAGCAGTAAAAAAGTGCATATTAAGGGAGCAGATTTGAAATAATATTTATACTTAACAAGAAATAATTAAAGGTAAGTGGATTTTTGAATGATACAATTATATCATGATCACTTAACAATTTTAACTTAAAATTAGATGTATTATTACAAGCTTTTATTTAGCTTGCGTTATGTAAATAAAAGTATGTAGGTATGTTCGTATGTTGATGCAATTATCCTCAATCCTCAACCGACTGGGATAAAATTTTCCATACACGTTTATTTTGGATGATAGTGCATAGTTAGCTGAGAGTCGTCTTTGGATAATAATGGTGGATAGCCTAAGATGTGTACTAGATATTTATTTTTAACATAATATGCGTAAGTACCTAATCGAATTAAAGAAGTTGCTGAGAAAAATACAGAACAATACGATAATAAACTAGCGTCTGCGTTTAATCCTCCGAGGAGATGTAACTTTACAAAGGTTTTTTGTATTTATTTTAATTTTTTTTTAAAAATTTATTGTAAATAACAAGAAATAATCATTGTAAAAAAATAGGCACTCTATTGTTGAATTTTCGTCAGACCAACTAATCATCGTTCATTTTTTTAGGTTCAATGGGGAGACCTAAAGATTTACGCATATGGGAGCACTACCGTACTTTACCAAACAAGTCTGTTTCTTGCAAGCTTTGTAATAAGGTCTACAAATTCAGTAATGCTGCCAAAATGCTTCAACATCTTATCACTTGTCCAAAATCTCCAGAAACATTAAAAGACTCTATGAAACTTATAAAAGATAGCTCGTCCAAAACCAAAATGTCTGGACTGTCAGAGATAGAGACAAATGATTCTTTTATAAGCCCCTCGTCGTCTGCTAACACTACAATAAATGCTGAGTTTCAAGACACCGATGATCATATAAAAACAGAATTAGCGAGAGCTATATTTGTAACAGGGACGCCACTATCGATGGTGCAACATCCTTTATGGATACAATTTTTCGAAAAATTGCAACCAAAATTTAAAATACCTTCACGTAAAGCTTTAGCGACAAAATACTTAGATAAAATATATAGAGAAATGCGTTTTGAGTTAAATGAGGAACTAAATGCTTGTAGTTACTTACACCTTCAGTGCGATGGCTGGTCTAATTTAAGAAATGAAGGAATAATAAACTTTCTTATATCAAAACCTCAACCTGCATACGTTAAAAGTTTGAATACAGAAAGTAATCCTCACACTAGTGAATACCTTAGCCAAGAAGTTGAAAAAGTAATGAAAGTATATGGAGCAAATAAGTTTCTTGTACTTATTGGCGATAACGCTAGAAATATACAAAAGGCATTCGAATTAACAAAACTCAAATATCCACATGTTGTTCCTCTCGGTTGCTGTGCACATATCCTTAACTTGTTGTGCCAAGATATTGTAAAGATACAAGAAGTAACTGTGTTTATTATGCAAGCCATAAATATAATAAAAACTGTTAAAAGGAGTCAACGATTAAGTTCCTTGTTGATAAAATCAAGGCAGGGTGAAGATTCTACACAAACACTAAAATTGCCTTGTGCTACAAGATGGGGAAGTCATGTTACTTCGTTAAAAAGTTTGAAAGCAAATAAGATAGCTTTGCAAATATTAACAGTTAAAGAAGATGTGGTAATTTCAAGAGATATTAAAGATTTAATTCTAAGTGATGATTTCTGGACGAAGACAGGGGAATGTATAAGTATTTTGGAACCAGTCACTGAAAGCATATTTTACTTAGAGAGCGACCAGAATCGTTTGCATCGCACATACATTACATTTAGAGATGTACAAGCTAAGATACGTTTTGCATTAAATGAGATTTCGACATTGAGCGAAGAAAGCAAACAGCAGATTCTAACATCAGTATCTTCAAGATGCAATATGGCAATGAGGCCAATACATTTTGCAGCATATATTCTAGACCCCAGGACTCTAGGAGTCGAACTTACTCAAGAGGAAGAACTTAAGGGTATGGAGTTTATCTACAATTTAAGCCAACACTTAAGTTTGTCAAATGTAATGGCAGATTTGGCGTGTTATAAAGCTAAAGAAAACTTTTGGGCCAGAGGATTTGTATGGAGCTCATTAGATAGCATTGAGCCCCTAATATGGTGGAAAGGTATTTGTGGTTCCACTGAGTTAAGCAAAGTAGCGATTCGTATTCTATCAGCTCCCTGTACTTCGGCAGCCACTGAGCGTTCCTTTAGTATCCAAGGCTACATACATAATAACAAAAGAAATCGACTTACAACTGAAAGAACTGAAAAAATTTCATTCATTTGTTATAACTGGAATCTTAAACATAAAGCTGAATGCGAGGACATTCAGTTTAATGAAGAAAATACCTTAGAAGCTTTCATTGAGCAAGTAAATGAACATAACAGTTTAGACGAAATAGAGCCTATCGAACCTATACAATTCATCGCTTGTAATAACTCTGAATCTGACAGTGATTGACTGTAGTTTTACATTTTACTTTCATCTCTTTCTTAATAAACTCAAAATCAAATTAAAAGTTTTTTATTCTGTAGGCTGCATAATAATATTGTCTATGTCCAGTATAGTGGACGTCTTGCGGCTGAGATGACGATGATGAAGTACAAAATCATAAACACCCAAAAATTTGGGTCTTTATGGGGTTTAAACCCAATAAACCCAAAACACCCGGTTTTTACCCACCAGACTTTAAACCCACCCAGGTGGATTGCCCATCTCTAGCTCAGACTATGTACCCGATAGTTATGAAAATTTAAGTGATGAAGAAATATTGCCTACAGTTAGACAACAACAAGTAGTTGCTTTAGTTCATAGTACTCAAGGGGCACAAAATGATCGTAACAACGAACATAATGAACATCAACACCAACAACATACAACGATTATCAATAATAATAACTCAGACGTGGATAATGTGAATACACCCAGTAACTCAAACGTATGTACTGTGAATACGCCAGTAGATATAATATCAGCCGCAAATATACCAGATTTTGAATGTGACACAATAAATAATATTGAACTTGAAGTCGAACAATCACGGGGCCGTCCAAAAAAGGGAAGAAAACGAAAGTTTCATGACCACACAATAGCTCAAGCTAAAGAAAGGAAGTATTTGAACTTAACATATCATTCAAATAAGAAATGTACGAAATCACCCTCTAAAACATTTCAAGATTATACATGTACATGCCAAAGAAAATGCAGTAATTTAATTTCTAAAGAGAAAAGACAAGAAGAGTTCCAAAAATATATTTCATTGGGATCATATGAAGTCCAATTATTGTTTATAACCAGTAGTGTAAAGGAATATAACAAAAAAAGATCATACACAGTGGAAATAAATCAGGACAAAAAAGAACCAAAAACTACTCAAGGATATACACCATATGTGGTATCGACGTTTGTAAAGAACTATTTTTAAATACATTTCAAATACAAGTCGATATAAGTCTTAAAAAATTTAGGAATGGTGGCACAATCAAAGATAAAAGGATTAGCACAAGGTGGTTGGAATAAGACACCTGAAGAAGATATTAATTTCATTAAAGATATAATAGGATCCTTACCTAAATACGAATCACATTATAGACGGGAACAGAATGCTAATGTCATGTTTTTTAAACCTGATATGACTATACAAAAAATTTACGACTTATATGTGGACAAATTCAAAACTAATTTTGGTGATTCTAAAACTCCTGTCTCATTTGCTAAATTAAAACAAATTTTCTATAAGCACTTCAATTTACGCTGTAAACCATTAAAAAAGGATACCTGTACCAGATGTCACATCTGGTACAGGTATCCTTTTTTAATGGTTTTCTTAATTCTTCAGCTTTTTGAGAAATATATTAATTTACTGACAAAGAATTCGAATGCTTGACATTCGACTTGGAAAAGACTCTTCCTCTTCCCCGAATTCCAACTAGCATTGTGTTTATAAAAGACAGTTGTGGTTATACAACTGTGGAATTCATGCTGGTTCTAATGAGACTGGTTATTGTTATGTGTGGATTGAAGGAGAAGCCGGGCGAGGTGCCCAGGAAGTTGGCTCATGTTTGATCAATTTTATTAAAAATAAACTTGATCCAAATGTGACGGACCTAGTATTATGGAGTGATTGTTGTGGTGGACAAAACCGCAATATAAAAATAGTATTAATGCTCAAAGCAATATTAAACTCTCACGATACTTTAAAAACAATCACTTTCAAGTACCTTGAGTCAGGGCATACCTTTTTACCCAATGACACTGATTTTTCTAAGATTGAAACTCAATTAAAATTTTATGAACGTTTATACACTGCAGAAGACTATATGCAAGTTATTAAAAGTTGCAAAAAAAAGAATCCTCTCCAAGTCACAAAAATGGTTAAAGAAAACTTTTTGTCCTCTAAAAATATAGAAAAGAATATTGTTAATAGAAAAACTTTTATAAATAAAGAGAAAACAAATTGGCTACAAACTAAAGTAATTTTGTTAAAAAAGGAACAAAAATATATTATTTA
Organism: Aricia agestis; assembly: GCF_905147365.1. Taxonomy (NCBI): domain Eukaryota; kingdom Metazoa; phylum Arthropoda; class Insecta; order Lepidoptera; family Lycaenidae; genus Aricia; species Aricia agestis. The sequence goes on along the minus strand of NC_056408.1, from coordinate 19,211,011 downwards.
TATGAAACAGGATATAAATGATGTCATATATCAGAAACTGAACATAGAAAAGAAAATAAAAGGAAATTCCCTTGATATAACAGACAAAGACATGACCGTTTTGTGGCCTAGTGGCAAAAAAATAGCACAACCTAAACTAGATGACTTAAAATCTATGTTTCATCTAATTCCAAAAGACTTAAGTTTCTATAAGGCTTTACAGGGAGACGAAAATATAATGGATGATTTAGAGGGGTTTGGAGAACTACCTGATTTTCCTATTGAACACGAATTTGAAATCGATAATCAGACCTATAACTATAACGAAATTTAAAAGTACCAAAGTTAACGAAGAAAAAAAATTATTTGATGAATAAGTACTTACCTTAGTATGTTTAAGTAGCTGTTTTTTTTTTTTGATCTCATGCTTTTTATTAATAAAATTTATTGAAACCACATTTATTTTTATTTCGCCTTACTATATTTTATAATACAAAGGCTTTTTTTGAGTAATCCGTTAGTTGGTACCTTTTTGAGAAATATATTAATTTACTAGTACTATTGAAAGTGCCAATTATCAGAAAGGATCCAATCCCACATTTTCTATAATATCTCATAAAATATTAAAGTAAGCCTAATTCCATAATTCATATATTAAAATACATGAAAATACCCTTCGTGTGCCATTAAATCAGCAGCTGAACTCTACCGCATTCGTGAAAAAATGCAATGTAAACTTTAAAGTCAAATATCTCAAAACTAGCTTGATGTGGACTGGATCCTTTCTGCTTAACTACGTCCAATTGATCCTGGAAAAAACTTAATATAATATGCAAGTCCTTCTACTAGCAACAAATATGCAGTATTACAGAATACGATTTTTTTAATGAATTGAAACCTGGCACCAGAATCTATAAAAGGATTATTGTCTACAACAAATTCATATAAAGGGCAAAGTTTAGACAAAATAATAGTGACCCTAAATAACAGACCCTGGAGGATAGTAATATTAAGATATGTTACAAGTAAGTACTAATGCAGTTACTCACAAGCAATAGACTGATTAGTTTATTGCTCTCTCTATTACACAAGTTTGGAACATTGATCAAAAGATGCAACATGTCATTATGCAGAGCCAATCAGCTTGTAAACGAATGCCTACTTAATTATATCGACAGATGTACAGACGGAGACAACAATATAATCGCTGGTGATGGTCGAATCAGTAGGCAGACTTATAACAAATATTTCTTCTGTTTCAGAAAATTATACTTTTTCACTGTATCATAATTACACAGAGGCCGAAAGTCGAACTTTGTAGTTACCATCTACGAATAATAAAAACTAAGGAAGAGTAACTCCGTCAAAAAAAGTGCACCAAAAGGCTACAAAATGTGACCCGAATACATGCATATTTATGTGTATTGTGTTCAGACACACATTTTTCGTGTATATTATACTCGAGTGATATTCAACCAGGTTGACATGACAATTTTGTCAAACTCATTTTACAATTTGTTTACATATTTTTGTTTACTTACTTTTTACGTAGCTTTTTACAATATTTTTGTTGTTAAAATGCCTAAATGCCCTGTAAAATGGTGTAGAAGTCATACAGATACGACTTTTAATACAGGAATAACCTTTCATCTGTAAGTGAATTGTTTAAAATTATGCTTAAATTTCCTTTTTTTTTGTCGACCCAAAAAAGATGGTTTATTTAAGTTGGATGCTATTTGAATAAAATTAAGCTGGTCTCTTTGTGTTTGTCTGATTAAATTTATATGTTATCCTAAAAGTGCAATAATAAAAAATAATATAATTACAAAATTTTTACAAAGTCGCCATGGACAGTGTTATGCAAGATGTAACAATTTAATCATAAACGAAATTTTAGGGTCTGGCTGACATTATACTAAATGCGTTATAAGATGATATGGGTATTCTCATATTTCTTGCTACGGATTTTTTTAAAACAAAACAAAAAAAAACATAATGAAATAAATTACGTTCAATCGACAAAAACAAATAAGTATTTCCTTTAACCTTTTAATCCCCAAGCGGCCGGATCCGGCCGCCACAGATTATACTGCAGCCATTCCGTCTACACCCAAGCGGCCGGATGTGGCCGCGCTCTTTCGTTCGATTGAATTACGTATTTCGTCGACTTAGAGACTACTTTTGTATGAAGAAGTTTGGTTAGTTATGATCTACGATAAATTTGCCACATTCTGAATGCAAAATATTATATAATCTGTGGTCGACGAATATTTGTCAGTCATTTGAAAATCGTGAATTTTTTGTGTGTGTTCTGCCATGTTGTGTTGTTTGTTTGATATTATTGATGGATTTAACGAATGTAAGTAGTAAAATAGTTTAATTTATTAATTATAATTTATAAATAGTTTTAGATAATCATTTGAAAGAAATACTTACATCGTAATAACTTCTAGTTTACACGAGAAAATTTGGTTTTTATTTATGTGATTTGAACGCGATTTGTTTAATATATTTGTAAATAATTGACGTTAAAAGCGTATATTATCGTGTACAAAACGATTTAGATCCTAGTAATAGTATATAATAGTATCGTTTTAGTAAAATAATCAAGATAAAAATTACCTATTTATAACGGCTTTTTGCCGGCCGCGGCCATTTTGAACTTTATTTGTATTGCACTAAGGACGAAGTTTGCTTGTGTATAATACCAAAACCGGTTTTTATTACTCTTATCTCTTATCTGTTTATTGATAACAAGTTAAGTTATTTCAAAGAATTGTTTACATAAACAGTTTGTATAGCTCTGTGTTATTGAGATTATAATAATGTATTAATATATTTGTTGCGAAATAGTTAGAAACATAGATTTCAAAGTTTACAGTGGTGAGACAAATATCACATCTGACTAAATACTATATTATGATGGCTTGATAGATAGAAAATTTAACATATATTATAATATTTTTCACACAAACATAAAATATGGATTAGATGTAAGGTTATTACATTATTTGTACAAAGAGGGTAGGCCGGGCGCCATTTTTTTTTTGCAAACCACGTACCCTACATTTTTGCAAAGATTTTGGCACTTACTGAAGGGTATTGTAAATGAACAAAAATAAAAAGTGCTAACTGTTATTGAAATATTATATTAAATGTGAGTTATAAGTACAAAATTTAGCACAAAGATTTTTGTAATCTGAAAACGTCTTCTCTAGGTGCTCGGACAGTTTTAGATTCGCCCAAGTCGTACAAGGTTTGTTCATAATTATTACATGTATATTATAATTATTTATTATCGATGTCTTAAGTATCAGAGGAAAATGTTTTATTTTTAAATAACAATTATGTGCTCGTTTTTTCTGATAGTAGATGTGCTTGGTGTATACTGTGCATAATACTATCCGCTTTTGACAATTATTATTTGTTTCATAACTATGACAATGACAATAACCGCGCAGGCTGTCGTCCGGCGCGCAATATTATGATACGTTACCTGGGATACGACCTTGGCGAAAATCTGAATTGTCATATTTTAGTGTTCGAAAAGGAGCCAAATTTAAAACGGTTGAAGTATGGGAGTTACATTTCCTTAGTTTTTATTATTCGTAGGTTACCATAAAAAGTTTGGGTTGGCATTAGAACCTTACCTCCGGTTTTTTAAATAGATTGTTGTTGTAATATGTCAGGGTTGATCCTCCCTTCACCATGATACCCCTCTCACCCCGCGGAGTCAACTAGTTTTTTTTAATTGCATTTTCTTAAACGTGGAAAGGAACGGGTTTTTCAAGTAGAATTTGACTTGTTACTTTTTCTTGGCTTGGAATGGACGTACCGTCCGCCATTTTCAAGTGTCACTGTCATTTCGCTCAAAAGTCAAAGCGTCATTCCGATTCTTTCGTGGTTTCGTGAATGTGCTCTCAGTGTTTTTTCGTGGCTTTTTAGACGACTTCTGCTTTCACACTGGACTCCGATTCCCCCTTTATTGTGACGACCTACGCTATCTTATTGGACTTTGTGGATTGCTATATTGTTGACCTTTGCTCGTGTTTTTCGGTTACTGAGTGCCCTGCGATTTGGATTATGGCGTCTGGACGATCTGTTGGAAGTGGATGTAAGTAACAGATCCAAATCAGTGTATTTGATTAGAAACATAGCATTAACAGAAAAAGGCAAAAGGGGGTGCAGGGAGGTGTTATCAGACAGGGCTTGCTTCCTGTAAAGAAAAAGTAAAATACTACCAAGAATTCGGAACTGTCGGTTAGGTTAGGTTAGACTGGTGTAGGTTAGGTGCAACTAAAAAAAGAAAAATGCTTTCTTAAACATACATTTTTCATTTTCGGTACAGGAGAAAGTGAACTAAGTGGAGAACCGGTGCCGAGTACTAGTGGAGAACCGGTGCCGAGTACTAGTGGAGAACCGGTGCCGAGCACTAGTATAGAACCGGTGCCAAGTACGAGTGGACCATCAGTTCCTAATACAAATTATGAATGAATGAAGATGATTCCGGAGACATAACTATGGGAAGTGGAGGTAAGAACATTAACAATAAGTAACTTGAGTAAGAATGATATGCCGTTCTGATGAGTGACGAGATACTCTTAGTTAACTTCCTAAAAATTGAATAAATATAATTTATATCTTCTTTCGTAGGCATGCTGGATTATAGCAACGCGATGCAGAGAGGCCATTTGTGAGGAGGAAGCTATATATACCTCCGAAATATTGGCCATATATGGTCTTCCAAGACTTGTGCGTGAAATTGATACGAGAGACCAAGCAATTTTATTTGCTGAAGAGCAAGGGCTATTTTAAGGGGCACAGAATGCCGCATTCATCGTCAGCCTATGAGAATTGATTTGAGTCATACGGAGTCTGTGGTATCATTTGTTTGTGGCAGAGGTAAATGCGAAAATCGCACTCGCATATCGAGACAAAATAGAACATGGTTAGAAAAACTGGTCTACAGTTGCCGAGAATTTTCTATCTAATGTGGTGCTTTGCCCATCAGTGGTCCCACAACCAAGTTTTAATTAATGATCCGATGAAAGAAGAGACCGGACATTGTCTAAGCAGGGCCACCATCTCTGAATGGTACAATTACTGCCGGAAAGTAATTGTAATTTATTATTTAGAAAAACAACAATTTAAGGGAAAAATTGGTGGCCCTGGGAAGGTTGTTCAGGTAAACGAGAGCAAATTCGGGAAAAGAAAATATAATAAAGGAAGGCGAATTGAAGGGCACTGGGTCCTTGGTTTGTTTGAAGATGGCAGCGAAGATTTAAGACTAGAGGTGTGCCCTGTGAATGTTAGGTCCACCGAAGTGTTGGTGCCTTTGATTAAAAAACTTGTATTAGAGAGCACAACCATCCATACTGATTACTGGCGGGCCTATGATTGCCTATCAGAATATTATGGTTTACACATAAAAAAGTAAATCACAGCGACCCTGAGAATCCATTTGTAGCTGAAGATGGAACACACACCCAAAGGATAGAATCCCAGTGGCGAGTAGTGAAACGATTTTTAAATATAAAGATAATTATAATCATCAAAATTTTGCAGATTCCTTAGTTGAATGTTTATGGCGGCGTCATGTGGAAAGAAATAAATTAGATCCATTTATGGCTTTAATCCATGCTATAAAATATATTTATAAACCAAGTTAGTTTATTATGTGAAACCTAGTTATAAGTTAGGGTGAAGCCAAACGAGCGTAATTTGTGAGTCACAGAATTTCGGTCGCGTAAATATCTTTTAATACAAAAATATATCATATATATACTCACAAAATAACGGAATTCTGCCAAACCGAAATTCTGCAACTCACAACTCACAAATTACGCTCGTTTGGCTTCGCCTTTAAGAGGCCGCGTCCCGTTTTTTACCCTTTGGGTACGGAACCCTAAAAATGATCCAGCTGTGCAAAAATGGCGAATCAGTAACAACAGAGAAGAGAGCCGCATAGTACAAACACGAAAAGAGCGTATCCAGGCTGAAATAAGGAACAAGATGGGGTTATTGGTCGATGTGGTGAGGCCAAATACGGGGATACAAACGATGGAAACACTCCCCGAACTGCGCTGTCAGACAAATACAGGCAAAGGTTTGCAGACATCTTAGGCCTCGAGTCAGGGTTGTTGGATGACTTTTATATTGTCCTGGTCACAATAAATTGTGAGTTGCCAATAGACGCACCAAAGTTTGGTACTTTCTGCAAAGCAGTTGCCGAAAAATATGTAGCGACATATAACTCTGGCATTCGATGACGGTGACAGACGACAGTACATAAAATTCTACAGTCAAGAGATAATTGAATTTCCGAGCAAGCAGCAGAATCGAAAAATAAATTCTGGCGTCAAGACCGAGAGCAACACTGTAGGAAAATGGATAGGAAAAAAACAATGATTGATCTCTTCCCCTATGCACTAGAATCATCAGGTCCGGCAATTTAGCCATCAGGTTTGTCGAGAAATGTTTATAAATACGGATAGTATTGGGTATAGAATGGTTCAAGCATAGGTAAGTGTGAGCTCCCATGGAATACCTATAACTTCAAAAGACAAAAATAACACACCAAATAATAATCTTTTATCACAAATTGAGTGTCTAAATATTTTTTTCGATAATCTTACAAAAATGCCGTCCCATTAAAACAAACAGAATTCAACAAAACTCTATCTAGAACCCATTTTTCAAACAATACAAGAGGTTTTTAAATTACTTATACGAGTCGACGCGACGTGTACTCAGGCATTGCACCCGGCCTTCAGGCGCAAGAGTTATTAGTTACTTATGGTTGAAAAAAATATTTCATTATTTATAAAGGTTGACTTGGAGCTGTAATTATAGGTTGTGGCGACAAAACAGAGTTAGTAATAAAATATAACACTTATAGTGACAAAACGAGTCTATAAAAGCAGAGTATGAAGGCTAAAGTCGAACTGCAGCGATTATTATCCCTACAGTACAGACCAGAGCTTCTGTGTTAAGAAATTATCATCTTCTATTAGCTCCTTAAGTTCTAGGTACGCTTCTGTATACTCCTCCAGAGGGCTTTTAGACAAAGAAAGCTCTACAAAAGCTACAAAACCAAACTCCTAAAGGGATGCAAAACTCCTCTAGTTTTTATTTTTTGAGTACAAACTTAATTCACAAAAATGGTCACGCTCGCCACTATCGTCTTCGGCAGAACCGTAAGTGTGCTGTTTATGTTTTTCACTTTGTTTGTATGTATCTATATATATATAAAAATGGATTTTCAATTGTGTTAGTACGCAAAAACAGGAAAACGGCTGAACGGATTGAGCTAATTTTAGTCTTAAAATATTCGTAGAAGTCCAGGGAAGGTTTTAAAGTGACACGAAGTTCACCGTGACAGCTAGTAATGTATATAAATCAATTCTATTTTATTTATTTTTTTGCTTTTACAGGGCGGTGCCTGCAGAGAGGGCCTAGAGGTCGTGTTCGACGAGTTTGGTGTCCAGCTCGATGAACAGCCAACGGGCGACTCACTGGAACCCAGATAAACCCTGCGAGGTTTTCGGGTATGGCAAATTGTAAAAGACTAGATATTGTTATTTTTTTTGATAAATAAACGCTTTAAATAAAAAAGAATGTTGAAAGTAATTCTTTATTATGCATCACGTCGTCTAAACTCTAATCCCATGCTCAGTAAAAACTCATGTTATGGCAATCAGGCAATGGATGCACGCTGAACAATTTTATCCTATATAATAATAAAAATTGTAAATATTTATTCAATATTATTTATTCAGTATTTTTATTCAATAAAGAACAACGAACCTTAAAATGAAGCTATAAAAATATGAAGCTAAGCACGGACATGAAAAAAATAAGCTAAGTATAAAAAAAGAAATTGAAGAATTTTATTTGCGAGATGACATAACTAGAATAACCGCAGGGAAAAAAGAATTTCGCACTTAAAAGAAGAAAAAAGAACAAATTCGATACCTGACTGATACACTACTTAACTTGAACTACTTGAACTAGAAGAAGGGGGTAAAAGAAACTTCTCAATATTTTTAAAATACAAGCGTTTCTACTTTCGATCTCCGGACATTAACAAAAGAGATACATGCCAGTGTATGAAACATGCGAATGTTGAAATGTTGTTTTATGCACTAAAAAAAAACAATATTCTACAAAAGTATAAAAGTCCCACGTAATTAAAAGATTTTGTTATTAAAATACATTAAAAGATTTGTGCTGCGATGTAAAATCGCAAGAGCGCATGTATGGAACGTGTGACAAATGTAAAACAAAAGCGTTAAATTTTGAACTCAAGGAAGGGCAAGGTGAATTTTTAGAAAGACTGAATCACCAATATCAAAAGACTGAACAAGGAACGAATAAAACATTGACTAAGTACTAAAAAAACTGCAAAACCAAGAAAGACTGGAACCGTAGCTGCGCTGATAAATAAACATCTTCAAAAAAGCTTGCCTGCTTTTAAAAAGCATGTCTATAACTGGATTCACCAACAGCGTCAATATCAAGCTTGCATTAAGGAATTGAAACCAAATGAAGCTCTCATCCTTTGTGATTTTTCAGAGAACTATCTAATGTAAATTGTTACAGTACAGACCACCCACTTTGGCGCTTCAAAAAATCAAATCACCCTCCATACGGGCATGATTTATTGGGCAGATGCAGCTCAATTATTTTGTACTGTAGGTGATAACAATTCTCACGAGCCCCCAGCTATATAGCTGTTATAAATATAGAGGTAGGAAACGAGAAAATTTGTGCATTCCTGACCAGAAACTAGCTTTATTTTCTAAAAATGCATACTGTATGTGATGTATGTATGCATTTTTTCGTATGTAACATACGTAACCTAACTATTAAAAAATTACATTTAACAAATTTAAAAATAGATTATTTGACTTATGTTAACCAAAATGTATTATACTATCGACGATTTTATCAATGATGAAAGCATACTATTATAATAATTATTTAAAATAATATATTATTTTAATCTTGACAATAATTATTTATAAATATTTTTTTGCCATATATTATATGTAGGTACTTACCAAATTTTATGACATTTAACTAATTTAGTAATTTTATTTTTACTATCAATATATTGTAATTGAACTTAATATTGTATGTAGAGAACCAACAAAATTAAGTTTAAGTTTTATTAAAATATTTGCACATCAAGATGTGTCTGACTAAACATGAGCGCTATCTTAAATTGGTACCATCTTATTGACAATACCATGTCTTTGCAAATTAATGTTCTTATTCTTAAAATGCCTACTGTAAACACTATATTGTAAACACTAGAAACAAGAACAAGTTAGCAATACCAATGTTCAGACTAGCCAAAGTAAGCAAATCCTTTAAAGGCCAATGTATACACCTATACAATAAAATCACAGAAAATGTTCAAAATGTACCTTTAAACAATTTTAAAAAAGCAGTTAAAGAACGTTTGTGTGCTAAAGCGTATTATAAAGTCAATGATTTCATTGAGGACAGCACACCTTGGGAATAGGGTGGCTCCATGCAGGTTACTTTTCTTTTATTTTTGTTACATAGCTGTAAGACATAACATTGTAATTTTCCATTTTTTTAGTAAAAGATGGCCCCGTGCGAGATTCTTACGCCGGTTCTTCTCGGCGGGGTAGTTCACGAACCGGTGGTAGGCAACGTAGTTTCTTTGTTCGACTTTCAAAAAGTGAATCATGATACCCATTTTGAATAAACAGATATTTTATTTTATTTATTTTTATTGTGGCCAGAAAAGCAAGAGAGATTTTAAATATGCATAAGCAAGCCAGTTTTTCACCTCAGAGTGCAGAAGTGTTGATTACTTTCGACCTAGAAAGGACTCTTCCACTTCCTCATTTAAATACAGGAGAAGTATATTATTTGAGGCAGCTTAACATGGTTAATTTTGGCATACATGCTTACCAGCATGATGGCGAACGAGTTTTAATGAACCTGTGGTATGAGACTACAGGAGCGAGAGCATCTCAAGAAGTCACGTCGTGTTTGTATTTTTTACTTAAAGAATCATATTGATGACCATGCAACAAGGCTAAATCTATTTAGCGACTGTTGTGGTGGGCAAAACCGAAACTGGAATGTTATGTTTTTTGTGATGTTTATAGTAAATGCTTTACCAAACATTAACGAAATATGTGTTCATTACCTCGTTACGGGCCACACATATTTGCCGAATGATGGTGATTTCTCATTCATAAGTAGGGCCCAAAAAAAAGAAAGCCATGTATATACACCTAATGAGTGGCATGAATTGATAAAAAACTGTAGAAAACATAATCCGTTTGGTGTTAATAACATGGTGGGAAAATCTGTATCATTTGATCAACTGCAGCCAATGTTTAAAGAGTATCAGAATTTAGTGGCTTTCAAGAGTAGGGAAAGCTAAGTTTGTAAAAAATCAATCTGAAATGTATTATAATGATGATTATTCTGAAATATATAAATCAGTGGACTTAAAGAAACCTACTGTAAACTTAGAAGAGTTCTTGGTGTTTTTGCGGAATTTCGAACCAACTAATGACAGTGATATTCGTGCCTTGTCGTTTAAAAAAATGCAGGATATTAAGAAAATGTTAAAATTTGTACCACCGGTTCATCACCCCTTTTACCTCAAACTTCCCCATAAAAATCGTAGAGGTGGAAATGAAAATGAATCACAAGATGCTATGCCAGCACTTCGTGATGACAGGCAGAATGATAATAATTAACAATATCCTGCCTGTCATCACGAAGTGCATGATTCATTTTCAGTTTCACCTCTACGATTTTATTAATAAAGGTTTTTTGATTAATATGACCAATTTTTTTTATTTTAATCGTTATTTCCCCTTATGCAATTTGGGGTTTTCTAAATTGCCATAGTTCTAAAGTGGTCTAAAAGACAACTTTCCTTATTTTAATTTATTTTTTTTTTCGTTTAAAATCCTAACTATCACGAAAATTACATATGGATAGCTAAGTTATGTATTTAATTACAGTATAAATGTTTAACATCAACAGAACATACATTCATAAGCACACTGTGACTTCAAACGCGTTTCATTTGATTACAGAAAATAATTATTTTGTATCATAGACCACTTTTTAGTTCCAGGCTAGCCACCTGTTGTCATCATTGATAACAACCAAAAAATGTTTCAAAAATCATGTTTGTTACATTGGAGCCCACCTTAAATATTTAATTTATTTTGTTTTTAGTATTTTTTGTTATAGCGGCAACAGAAATACATCTGTGAAAATTTCAATTCTCTAGCTGTACCATTCTTGAGTTACAGCCTGGAGATAGACGGACAGACATCGAAGTCTCAGTAATAGGGTTCCGTTTTTACCGTTTGGGGTACGGAACCCTAATAAGGAGGAAAGTAATACAATAACCGAGTCATCTAGTAGCATTTCCTTTGGAGGTTACACTAATATGCCAAAGAAATAACAAATTAAACACATATTAATCATATATTTGATTATGGTAGGGCAAATCAACAAAACAAATAATAAATAATTCAAGAACAAACTATAAAATCTTATATATATAAAATTCTCCTGTCACAATGTTAGGCCGCATACTCCACCGAAACGGCTTTACTGATTTTAACCAAATTTTATATGCATATCAGTGGGTCTGAGAAACAAACTAGGCAGTTCTGGAAATATTATTACAGACATACAGGTGAAATTGAAAACCTCCTTCTTTTCTTAAGATTTGGAATAAATATTAAATGATATAATACGCAACCTACAGCTATAAAGAATTTGTTAACTTACTGTCAAAAGACATAGGACATAGGACAGAGCAAAATTAAAAGGGATCCCTGTAGTTACTATGGAACCCTAGAAAATAGTTTTTTTTGGATTTATCATCTTCAGTCTATTATTTACAGTGAAAGTTGTTGGTGCTCCTTAGAACTTATCAATGAATTTCATTCTATCATATTCATAGTATGGTCTATGAAGTATGAATAATCATGTAAGTACCTACATAATAATATTGATTTTGGAAATCCGACTAAGTACAGTTGACATGCGAAACGAATTCACGACAGGGTTGTACAGTAATCGACAGACACTTAGTAGGATTACGAAAATAGCAAAATAAAGATTTAATACTTACACTAAGATCCAGTGTTTCTGAGAGCATTTCGGCATAAACTTCTCTTTTTCCCATCCAAAAATATTCTGTTGAAATATCTTTATAACAACCTTCTGCTAAACAACAGCGGCATACTGCAGGACCGGGCCGCCATTCTATAGTCTTCGGTTCCATTCTTTTTCATTAACAAGCAGTCCTTATATATTATAATAATATCACTATGAGAAACTATTTTATCACAATCATGTTAACTCTAATTACACAAAAATTCCGCAGAGAATTATTGTTGTAAAGCTGCGTCAGATACGAGTTCCTCAAGCGCCATTTTTGTTGAAAAAAAAAAACCACCGAAATCCGAATGCAAAAGCAAAAGAGAGAAAAGAAAGCTTGGCTTGGTTTCGATGTTGCCAGTAAACAAGAACTTGACACTTGCGTTATTAATAACGATATCTGTTTTCAGCATAAACTTATTATAAGTTTATGGTTTTCAGCATAAACTTATAATGCAAAATTTATGGTTTTCAGCATAAAGTTATAATGCAAAATTTATGGTTTTCAGCATAAAGTTATAATGCAAAATTTATGGTTTTCAGCATAAAGTTAATATACCTAGCGGAATAAAGCAACAATCTCGAGCTTTCAAACGAAACCGAAATTGGTTTCATCTGTGTGTAAAAATATGTGTACGTATTCACTTACACAAGCATGATTGAACATGATTTCTATGATATTAAATTGTCAACGTGCGGCACGTGCCGACTGGACGTCAAAAAAAGAGTGGTGCTGTCATGTATCACACGTCTCTTTTTACCATGCAGTGTTACTGATAGTGACATCTCTCTTGCTCTGGCCTATGTTTCTCTATTCCGCTAGGTATATTAACTTTATGGTTTTCAGACTTCAGTAGGTAGTACTGAAGTCTGAAAACAGATCACCAGCAGATCACTATGTAACCAGTGTCTACGTTAAGAATTAAGATGGTCATGTATAGTTCATGTATAGTTACACTTACACACGCCGCAATGCAAGTATATGTCGCATTTCATATAACGCAATTTTCTTGCATGTACCTGAGGGCTGAGAGAGATGGTATAATATATTTTTTGGTGAGTTTGAGATGGTATAATAAAAATGTTTGTTGCATGGGAGCTCCACATAAATATTAATATTATTTTGGTTTCAGTATTTGTTGTTAAAGCGGCAACAGCTGATATACACAATCCATAAAAAAATCAGATGCCTAGCTATAGCGGTTCTTGAGACACAGCCTGGAGACAGACAGATGGACAGACAGACGGACAGACAACGAAGTCTTATTGGTAATAGGGTCCCGTTTTTACCCTATGAGTACGGAACCCTAAAAATGTATGTAGGAAGTCAGGAACATCATTTAAGTTGTTATTCCATTGGACTAAATTTAGAAATTCTAATTAGAATCCTAAAAAGAAGACTTATAATTAGAAGCTTCTTATTCCACTTGTCCTAATCTAGTAACTAAATCAGTTGTGACGACGCGACGATTTTGGCCAGACGTCTTCTTAATGGCTCCAGTTCTGTCAAAGCAACAAAAAATTGGTCTTCTCATAGGCTTAGCTGTTGGCTCAGTGAAAATCAAAATAAATAAAAGGCGAAAAAGATGGTTGACAGAATTTTTACTCCACGAAAAATTATGTTATGAACTTTCTGAACTACTTGGAACCAGCAGACTTTAGAAATTACCTACGAATAGATTCCAGATCGTATAACATAATATACATTGACTTTAATACAATAAAAGTTTCAAACCATCTGGCAACACTGATTTAGTCAGTCAGAACCACTGATCTCCATTATACAATGGAGATCAGTGGTCAGAACCATTGACTTTTATAGAGTGGACTCGGCATAATGGTCTATACCATTGATTTATGTTTCCTTATTCATTGGTCAGAACTCAGAAGTCACACTTTTTCCGATTTAGTACATTAATTAGGATCCTAGCTTTCTAAATTTTATTCCACTTGACTAAATTTAGTTAGTAAATCATTTAGACGTCTAAATTTAGTCAAATGGAATAACAACTTTTCACGCACACGTAAACAGATTTTTACACGGTCGCAGATATAACACCAGAGTTACAATCGTAGAAATATTTAACTAGTTGGCTAAGCGTCATCTAGCTGTAGTGTGAAACGTTGCAGTCAACAAGTCGGCTTAACGACGTATATCCGTGTGATTGAATGAATGGCGTTGTTCAGTCAGCTGTTTGATTGAGCGGCTATTTAAACCAGTTGTCTGCGACATATAATATACAGCGGGGCTAAAATGGTCGCTTTGGAGAATCACATTATACATATTTTTTAATCGCAAAATGCAATTCTGCTTGCAATTAATGTCTCTTTTTTTTTTTTTCTTTTATGAAATAAGGGGGCAAACGAGCAAACAGGTCACCTGATGGAAAGCAACTTCCGTCGCCCATGGACACTCACAGCATCAGAAGAGCTGCATGTGCGTTGCCGGCCTTTTAAGAGGGAATAGGGTGATAGGGGAGGGTAGGGGAGGGTAGGAAAGGGAATAGGGTAGGGGATTGGGCCTCCGGTAAACTCACTCACTCGGCGAAACACAGCGCAAGCGCTGTTTCACGCCGGTTTTCTGTGAGAACGTGGTATTTATCCGGTCGAGCCGGCCCATTCTTTCCGAAGCATGGCTCTCCCACGTATAAGTCTAGTAATTTGTACTAATTTGACATTTGTCAGTTTTACAGTTTTGACAATTCATTTGCTGATTTGATTGAGAGGAATTGCTAAATGTTACTATTTCAGCCCCGCTGGCCCGTGGCCATGGTTAAGCCGAAGTGCCATAATAAGAAAAAAAAAGAAGAAGAAGAAAACAGTCAAAACTCAAAACTCAGTCAGAAGCATAGACATAAGTAATTTTTAGTAGGGATGTCGAAAATGAAAGAAAATATCGATATTTAAAAAAATATCAATATCGGTCTCGATATATCGCGAAAAAAATATAGATATATCGCTCAAATTTATCGACCAATTTGCTTTTTTTTTTAATTAATTGATAGTCCGTCAAAAAAGTGAATAAATTTAAAAGTGGCAACATCGTAGTGTCATCCCTTTTTTCTAAAGTTGTTATTCCATTTGACTAAATTTAGACGTCTAAATGATTTACTAACTAAATTTAGTCAAGTGGAATAACATTTAGAAAGCTAATTAGTGTACTAAATTGGAAAAAGTGTGGCTTCAGACTGACTAAGTTAGAGTTGCCAGATGATTACAACCTTTTATCTGTAGTGGGAACTACTAAATCTGTATTAAAGTCAATATACCTATATTATTTTATACGTTCTGGAATCCATTCGTTTATAATTCATATTTTTTCGTGGAGCAAAAATTCTTTCAACCATCTTTTTTGATTTTCATTCAGCCAACTGCTAAGCCTATGAGAAGACCAATTTTTTGTTGCTTTGACAGATTAACTGGGCCCATTAAGAAGACGTCTGGCCAAAATCGCAACAGAAAATATCGTTTTTGATACAATTTCGATATTGGATATTTGATATCGATATATCGTAACAAAATATATCGCCCAAAAATATCGATATATCGAAGTATCGATATTTATTTGACAAGCCTAACTTTTAGGAAATTCGTTTCAATTAAATTACCTACTTTTGATTACTTTACTCATACATAATTATTTTATTATCTTAAACTTTGAAATATGAGCAAAATCACAAACAAAAGGCCTGTTATTGAGTCCGGACAGTGTAGATGCTGTGGGGGTATTAAGAGATGTAGACTGTTAAATGTAGAATATGAATGGTTTGGACAAAAAGAAGTGTATACGAATATGTTTCTTGATTGTTTTGGACTACTAGTAAGTAGAAATCTCAATCTAATCGATAGGGAATTTTTGAAAAACTGCTTTAAATGGTTTCATAATAAAGTCAAAGGATTACTTTAATTCGATGGTGATTTGTTACAGTTCGAATTAATGGACCAATTTATTTCATTTTCAGCTCTCAAATTTGGACGGAGAGCCTGAGGAGCGCTTAATATGTGCTACATGCGTCACCAGGCTAAGAGAAGCGTTTTGTTTTCGCAATCAAGTTCTTAAATGCGAAGAAAAGTTATTGCACACTAGACTACATGGAGAACATGGTAATTAAACTTGTTATATGTAGGGTTGCCTAGGTCCTAGTTTTCGTAGTGTCCTGGTACATCCTGAATAATTCCTGGGATATTCCCAGGACATGTCCTCATTTTCGTAGTGTCCTGGGATATCCTGAATGGTTCCTGGGATATTCCCAGGATATGTCCTCATTGTCATAGTGTCCTGGGACATCCTGAATGGTTCCTGGGATATTCCGAGGACACGTCCTTGTTTTTGTAGTGTTCTGGCCTCTGGGATATCCTGAATAGTTCCTAGGTACATCAACAACAGGTAATTTATTTTATTTTTTAACAAGTTTAGTTTTTATTAGTTTTATTATTTTATTGAAATACTTACCCTTCAGCCTTACAAATACTGATAGACTCATCAAACCATTGATCAATCAACTAACAAAAACAGAGGTGTGTTTTTAATACCCCTCTATTTTGACACAGTTTACAAAAACATAGTGCAATCTACTTCTTCATCGTTATATTGTGTTTCTTTTCAGATTCAACTTTAAAGCTAAATGAAGAAATCAAGCAGGAAGGACTTAAAGAAGAAATATTTGCATTACCTGACCAAATTTTAGATGATGGTGATATAGAAAATAGTAGGTACATTTTATTTTTTTAAAAGCTGTATTTTGAGTGTATGTTTTGTTTAAGGCTTAAATCTTAACCCCCTTACTAATAAACGCTGTATAAGCTTTGAATAGTAATACAGTGTTTTGTCTTCTTAAATCCAATTAAAAATGTCACTTGTGTGACAGGAACAAAATACTGTATAACTATTCAAAGCTTATACAATGTTTATTAGTAAGGGGGTAAGTATTTTAATTTTCTTAATGTAGATGTTGCCCGCAATTTTGTTTATTGATTAGGAACCATACATTTTTCCGCAATCAAAACTATCCTATGTTTTCAGCATAATGGGTTTAGTGGTTTCAGCCCAAATTATTAGTTTCTGGTGCGATAACCATACATTTTAAGAGATAAAAAGTATTCTGTCCTTTGCTTACACCCACAAGTGTAGATGCACACATAATTTTTTTATTTATTTATTATTTAACTTTTTTTTTGCTCTTGTAACTTGACTAGCATCTGTAACTTTTTGCTTAGATAATGCTTAATGCTTTTTAAGGCACTAAGACTTAAGTGTAAGTATCAAACTTTCGCTTTTATAACATTGGTACTGATTCAAGTTAAATTTTTATAGCAATGGGATTACCGTTAAACCTTATATAGTAGGGGAGCTCAGAGTGCTATTCGTGTACTTACTTGAGTGCCATGGAGACCTATTAGGTTTTTTACACTAGGCAAAACAAATACAAAAATAATAAGAGTGTTTTTTATTTTTGTGTTGTGTTCAGAAATTGCAGTCATTTTAAAGTTTCGAAGAAGAAAATAATATATTCAAAAAATTGCTTATTTAAGTAAATTATAACAATATTTTAGACAACAAGGATGAAATCATTTAGTTTAGTGCAACATTAAACATCTGCGAAGCTTAGTTAGGAAAATATAAATCTTAATTTTTTATACTTATTTTAAAATGTCCCTACAGGCTTACCTAACCTTTGAATCGTCAGTGCTTTATAAGGAAGCTTCTTTGGGGTATACTAAACATCCCCTATCTTAATCTGACATATCCGATGAAATTTCAATACTCGAAAATATATTTTTTTTAACCCACCACGTGAGAAATCTGATTTCTATACCATGAAAACACATGTCGAAAGCCTATACCAGCGCTACAAGCCTGACACGCTCGAGCAAGACGCGAAATCCCCTCTTGGGCTCCCCTACTACTACATGGTGTAACAAAAATAAGTGATAATTTTTTAGAGTGTGTATGTGTCCCTTACATAGAGTTCACTGCAAAAGTAGCAGCGCTGAAAGACAATTTTTTTTCTTCCATACATTTTTAATTAAATACCGCATCGTTAAAAATTTCTCAACCCTATGACCCTAGTACAAGCGCGCTGCGCGAGCTCAATGACCTCGATCAGGTGATCTGGAAATTAGGGTTCACTAACGAAAGACATTTTATTTTCGAAGGAGAAGCGTGTTAGATAAGCATTATTACATTAGTTTAAAAAGTGTAACACATTTGTCATATTATTTGATTTCTTATTTAAAATAATGTAAAAGTAATAGATTTTACATCATTTTGTACTCAAAACAATATTTTTTTATTATTAAATAATAAAAATAATAAAATTATTTCATACGATTAATCCAAAACAATAATGTATAAAAGAATATTATAATAAAATCATAACAATAAACATAAAATCTTATTTTTCTTAAGTTAATTATGCGGAACCACCACAGAAAATGGATCTAGTTAGAACCGCCATGTCGCTCCAATTTGTATGAACACGAGCGTGTCACTTTTTTCATACCTACTGTGACGTCACAAGAGCGCTTTAGTGATGGGAGTATCCGTACGCGCGGAATCGATTCGAAGGCATCGCCGCGCCCCGTCTCTTTTGCCACTTTAATAGGTATATCGATTTTTTAATCGATTATTATTCGAGTTAATATACAGAGGAATGATAAATCTAAAGATACGTGCTTGCCAGGACAGCTAGTAATATATTATATTATTCTAAACTAAATCACTAAACAGTATATATACATACATCTATACATCTAAATAAAATTGGAGTGTCTGTTTGTAATATTGAAAGAACCGTTTTTTACTAGAAGCTAGAAGAATGTATATAGGGTATATATGTCGCAGCCGACTGGTTTAAAAAGCCGTCCAATCAAACAGCTATCCCTTTGACTGAACAACGCCATTCAATCACACGTCTAGCTTTTAGATTGAATATTTTAGTCGCTCAAAACGTTCAACACTACAGCTGATTCAAAAGCCGCCGTCTAATTGAAGTAGTTCAGCGCGCACCGCTGCGGCGCTAGGTGCGTTTTATTTACAATATGGCGTCAACTAGCAGGTGTTTGTGGTTGTTTTTCGGAAAGAAAGTTGTTAATAAAAGTTACAACTGTTATTAAAGAGACAAAAATTGTAGAGGCACATACGAGTGAATCAAAATTTCAACAAATATTCGAGGAGAAATTACGGGATTATGAAATTGATGGACGCAGCCCCCGCGAAAGAGGGGTTCGGGGGGCACAGCCCCCCGTCAAAACAAAAACAATCCAGAAAGTCCAAAAGTTGGTTAGGTTAGGTTAGAACTTAGACCACAACACAGAGGGAGCCGAGCGAGCGCAGCGAGCGTGCTGCGGCAGCAGCCGGCGACCGTCGCGTCGTCATATAAAAGGGGGGCTCGAAATAAAACAAAAACAATCACAATCCAGAAAGTCCAAAAATAGGTTATGTTAGAACTGTAACTGTGTGTCACAAAACACGCCTCAGAATTTTTAAGCTAATGGTCGCCCTAGTTAATTTGCCATTAAACCAGTAGGCTAAACGTCGTCTAGCTGTAGTGTTGAACGTTGTAGTCAACAAGTCGGCTAATTTTGGCGTTGTTTCAGCAACTAAAAGCATATTATTATGTCAATGTGTCAATAATACTAAATCATCATCATCATTATAATTATGCCATGAATCATCACATTATTATCAAAAATTTTAGGGTTCCCCATTGGTACACCTGAAAAAAATACTTTTTTTTCATCTAATCTATGCGTGTGGGGTGTCTATGGATAGGTCTTAAAAATCATAATATTGAGGTTTTTTTTAACCTGAATAGTTTGCGAGAGAGACTATTCCAAAGTGGTAATATGTGTGTGTTCCCCCCCCCCCCCCCCCCTCTAACTTCTAAAGTAGGGACATGATAATTCTAAAAAAAATATATGATGTACATTACTATAAAAACTACCAACGAAAATTGGTTTGAACGAGATCTAGCAGGTAGTTTTTTATACGTCAATATAAATGGTAAATGGTAAACCTTAACTTTTCTTTCATTATATCAACTGAAATATAAAAATAAATCAAAAACCTTTTAATTTCATAGAAATTAACCTTATAGCTGCTGCGAAACCCTTCATGGGCGAGCCCAACTCGCACTTAGCCGGTTTTTACTATTTGGGTAAGGAAGGGGAAAATTTGTCTCTTTTTAAAAGCTTTTATTTAACTTGCTCTGTATGTATGTAAGTATGTATGTTACGGTGGAATTTTGGAACTCAATTTTAAGGTAGATATTTCATTTTCTTTTTTTATCGTATTTTGCTGACGCGGACGAAGTCGCGGGCAACAGCTAGTGTTACATAAAATATAATTATCGAGTCACAAAATATCCCAAAGCGAACATTATCATTCCTCTGTTTCATGTCTGTTTCGAAAATCGATTAATTAGAATCGAGAATAAGTACAACACTATTTGCTTCATTTGACAGAAAAATGAGAATATTGACTGTACCTCGAAACTAAGCGATGAGTGAAAGTATCGATTGTTTTATTTCCATTGCGCGCTCAATAGCGGACAAACAGAACGGGCTCTATAATTTTCTAACTAAAGCGGCAATGTATTATGAATCATGCGGTACACACGCAGTTATGTAGATTTCATAGTAAAAACTACAACCACCCACGATTAACATTAAATAATTGATTTTAAAATAAAGGACACATGATTTAATAATAAAATTACTTACCGATGAAAAGAAACGTATCCACTATTTAAACCAACGTTTCTAGTCGAATTTCCACAGCCCAATACGGCACAATTAGACATTTTTAGAATTTCGATTGACGTCCGATTCCGATAACGGTGGAGCGCAGACCACAGATTAGTTATATGTACCTAGTAGTGGCGCAGACTAAAGAACAGACTTTTGAAATTTTGACATTGTACAACGTTTGGGAACGCGATGGCCGATGGCACGCGAAGTACATACACATGGCAGTTCTAACTATATCCATTTCTGTGGGAACCACACAATTATAAAGTATGTGGAGCTAGTAGCCTTGAATGAAAAATTTTCGACGCGTTGATTGGTTCATACGATCACGCGATCTACTCGCGTTTGACCAATCGATACGTTCGAATCTAAGACAATGAATGAAAGTCCACGTGGAGTATTACCTAAATCATGACCGCGACCGCGACATTGTCGTAGAGAGCTCTACCAATTACTTTGACATTAGAACATACACGTGTATGTCACCCCAACCGGACTCGGAAGGGGAGAGGGACGGCCCTCTTTTAAGCAATAACATTAATAACTTGAGCTCATCTACCGCGATAACTCGTACGCAGCTAGTTTGTGCTACCGCGCGCGAGCAGCCTCACTCGTCTGAGAGTGAGTAAGGGGTCGGACCCCTTAAGAGCAGGGGGGACCCGTGTCCCCACGTCAGATAAAAATAGCCTGTTTTCGTAGCTCTCCCCAATATTGCCCGTCTAGAATGTCACACGTGTGACTTTACGGGAGGGGGCCAGGCCCCCCTCATTGTTTATTTCCAAACCAACTAGCAACAGACTAGTTATAGCCACGATTAAACTACCATGGTCTTAACCAGACCAGTAGCTTAGACCCTTTCGAAAAAAAAAAAAAAAAAAAAAAGTGGAGTAGTGTACAGTGGACAGGGCTGTAAGCCTGTAACACAATTTTTTTTTCAAAGATTTTAAGTACGTTTTTCTCCAAAATCGGGTTGCGTACATATATTTAGTTCTGCTTCTTGGATACACCCTAATCCAAGAATTACCTCAGTTAATTATTATAACTTATTTTTACTTCACCCTGTATACATAAAATGAATAGGTACCTATCAATCTGAAAAGTTTGTTTGTTTGAATGTTTAAATTCTCAAATACAAAGAACAACTGGATAGATTTTTATATAATTTGCCACATATAATTATTATCAGTAGACCACGTGAACACGATCGAGGTATAACTAACATATTATACAGAACTTTACAGTTATTAATTATTAATCACTAGTACTTAATAAATTAATAATGGCATGTTTGCTTTAGGTCACGAAGATTTGGAAATTACTATAGAAAATATATCACCAAAAAGGAAAAGAAAAAAATCGAAATTGAATAAGAATAAAGACAGGAAACTAGAAATCGCTATTAAATCTAGTAAAGTAAAGAAAAAAATACAGAAAATAAAAGTTGATGTCCATGGTAAGTCATGAGAATATGTTTAATCTGTTCCTTTAAATATTAACATTTTAAATAGTTATTGGTACCAATACTATAAACTCGATGGAATATTCTTTAATCATTTAGGTACTTATTTGATTTTATTTTGTTAATGTTTAATATTCCTTACATTTGTTTTAATGTTTCTTAATGTTTTAGGTGAATCACCAAATGAATTGACCGGATTGAATAGCTCCAAGTCCATGCAAAATTTATACACTATAGTGGAAAATTCATTCGCACAACCCTTCGACACATCTTTTAGTGACTATTTTTGTATTTATTGCCGGGAGATCTTTACAGATCCCAACAAGCTAAGAGAACATTCACTCGCCCACGACCCGAAAACATTTAAAGACGTTTATGTAGCAAACAAAAAATTGCAATTAGACATTTTTAGAATAGACTGTAGATTGTGTTCAGAACGAATAGAAGATCTAGATATCTTAAAAGAACACCTCGTGAACTCTCACGAGAAAGTTGTACATAATGCGGCTGACGACTTTTTAAAATTTCGGCTTACCTCTGGCACACTGACCTGCTTAGAATGTAATGCCAATTTCAATTTTTTTCATGCGCTAAAAAAGCATATGGCGGAACATTTTGGGTCTTTTATTTGTGATATTTGCGGCGCACATTACTTCGAGGAGCGGATGCTCGCGGTGCATCAGAAGACCCACAAAAAAGTCGACGAGTACTTCCAATGCAAAGAATGTGGCAAGACGTTCAAATCGAAGTACACGAGGTACATACACGTAGCAAGAATGCACAAAAAGGAGGCGGCATATCAATGTAGCAAATGTGACGAAGCCTTTTTCTCCAGTACCATTAGATATCGCCACATGATCGAAGCGCACGGACTAGAGAGGATGTACCAGTGCGAGCAATGTGACCGAGCTTACGACAGTCGCAAATCGCTAAGAGAGCATTGCAGGAGGTTCCACCTAAAGATACAGAAGCACCAGTGTGATCTATGTGATAAGAGATTCTATCTGCCGTCGAGATTAAAAGAACACATGGTCAGTCACACAGGAGAAAGAAACTTTAGATGTGAGTGCTGCGGTAAGAGCTACCCGAGGTTACGAGGACTCAAAGTTCACATGCAATCTCATATTATCAGTGACAAGAAATACAAATGTACCCTATGTAACGCATCCTATACGCAGAACGCAAACTTAAAAAATCATTTAAGTAGACAGCATCAAAATATTGAATTGAATGATAGTAACTTTAATAATCAGTGATAATAATTTATAATGTAACTTGTGTTTAAATGATAACCACTGTTAGTATCAGATATAGCCTATAACCTTTGGCCTAGGTAGGCTGTAAAAATTGTACTGATGCCCAACTGGTTTTGATGATCAGGTGCCGGTAGAGTTGTTGGTATCAGTAGATTCGTTGTAACTTGTAAGCCAAGTCAAAAATATAATAGTAGTGCACCCATCTATAGTGTGCTATCCATAACATACATAATATAATATTATGTAGTGATAGGTATTATCTTATTATACCCCATCAATCCCCAAGCGGCAGACGGCTGCCTCATAACAATCGAAATTTGAAAATCTATTGTGTCTGCGATACCCACGAACCACGATGGAGCCTCCCGTACTACATATGAAGTTTCATATGTAGTACCTCCCCGTGAACCGTACATTTCCCGCGAAAATGTAGCCTTTGTGTACCCCATAATCTATATCTGCCAAATAATTAAAAATCGGTACCGTAGTTCGTGAGATTAACGCGTTTAAATGTACAAGCAAACTGTTCAGCTTTGGGTATAATTTTAAATAAGACGTATAGATCCAAGTTTCTCCGAATATTATTCTCAATTTCATATTAATAAACTTGATTTTATTTATTTGACTTTGTCTTTTAAATCATTTATCCTCACTACAAAGAGAATGCCATAATATGACATTCTCTCATTATACTATGTAACACTCACTATATAGCCGGTTAACGGTTTAGTATTCTTTGCTGGCAGCAGCAGCAGTATAATTATTAAATATATTGATAGTCATTAGTCTATGTTGAATCGTATTAATACAGTAGTCCCCAACCTTTTTTTCAAACGGGCCACAAACATGTTTTGGTCGTGGTGTTGCGGGCCGCAACAAAAATTTTTTAGGGTTAAAACCTACGAATAATAAAAACTAAGGAAGAGTAACTCCGTCAAAAAACATGCTCTGTTCTTCAAAATTAATGATTTATAAAGTGGAATAAATTTCACGACGACTACATTATTTTGTCGGTGGGTGTGAATTTCAAAATGGTTAAACATCACGCGGGCCATAGATACAGTCCCGGCGGGCCGCGGGTTCGGGATAGCTGTATTAATATCTTACCTACGATTTACGAATAATTATATCAAGAACATTACAAAGCAACTAGAGAAAAATAGTGTTTCCCGCTTTTTTAAGTTGACTCTTGTCCTCGTTTTATTTGCCAATAAAACAATGATAAAAGTTGTGCCACAGACAAGGTAAAAAGGTAAGGAACGGCGAAAGGAATATAAAAAGGTAGGTAACGGAATTTGGAAGAAAGAAAGTTAATTAAAACAGTGTGGTATTTTCGTAAATTAAATTCTACAATAAACTAAATAAAATATAACTTATTCTAAATATTAATATTATTTAATGTTAAGTAATTAGATAAACAATTATATACATATTTATCATTGGAAGCAAGTAGTATATTTACAGAAGTAGGAAATGGTATAGGAATTAAAGAGAAGTTATGATACAATTGGGAATGATCATGGAGGGAACACGAAAGGATAATGTGGTTCAAGTCACCTACTTCTCCACAGTCACACAAATCATCATCTTTAACGCCGATTAAGTAAAATATACTCAACAGCCTTAAAAAGGCCGTAACACTCTCCTGTAATAACAGATGTTTCAGGTGGAAACTTTACTTTTTGTACAATATTATATTGTAAATGGTAGACACCAACTCCAACACAACTATCTGTATTCTTAGATGCATCTGTATATATTATGTGGTGGTAACCCTGCCAATTGTTATTCGTGATGTACTTACTTAAATATATTGTTAGCAAAATATGTATCAGTTTTTTAATGCCAATGCCTAGTCTAATATCTGGCATAAGAGTTAGTGCTTCATATACTGAATCAAATAATGGAAAGATTTGAGACCGAAAAGAGGGGGCGTCAATAACTAAGAATTTACGATAGCTAGTGAGAAGTAAGGGATGAGATTTATGAAGCCAGTATTTATTATTACTATGACACAGATGAAATAAAGTTCTGAGTTTGAGAATTAAGGGGTGATTTTTAAATTGGTAGCAACGATCAAAATATTTATCCGCCAGATATTGTCGACGGAGTTGAAGAGGAGGTTCGCAACATTCCAACTGAAGTGCGTTTATTGGAGATGATCTCATAGCTCCGCAGATTATACGCAAGGCTTTCGCTTGTATTTTGTCCATTTTTTGTAAACCAGTTATGCTACATGGCTCCAAAAGAAAAGTGCCATAATCTAGGACACTTCTGATTATTGCATTGTAAATTAATTTCATAGTAAATGGGTGTGATCCCCACCAAACACCAGATAAACACCTTAACATATTTAGAAGCCGTTCACATTTGGAACAGATGTAATCGATGTGAGCGTTGCCATTTAATTTTCCATCTATATACACCCCTAAAAATTTGACTTTGTCTTTAACGGGAATTGGCACTCCATCATAAATAATAGTAATAGGAGGAGGCATACGCATACGGGTAAATAAGATGACGGAGCTTTTATTGATCGACAAGTCTAAGCCATGGCCCATGCTTGTCCATCCAAGATTTTAACTGTTTCAAAACGTTAATAAGATCTCTACAAGCAATATTTATAGAACTATTAATTACATAAATAGTCTTGTCATCTGCATATTGAAGTAATTTTATGATACTCAAATCTAGTAAATTTTCTAAGTCGGATGTGTAAATATCGTAAAGTAATGGACTTAAAACTGACCCCTGAGGAATACCTTTTCGAACAGTTCTAGTTTCCTTAGAGTTATTTAAAATTATTATTCTTTCTATTAAAATATTAATGATGAAATTTACTAAAATTAAAGGCAAACCAAATTGAATTAGCTTTTCCTTTAGGATACTTATAATAATATTATCATAGTGTTACGGTACATGGTATACGGACATGTGGTGCCATCTAGCGGCAAACCAGTGAAACTGATCAGGGGACACACTACACATAAATCCCCTACTCGAAACTAGATGGCGCTAGGTGGTACATGCTCGAGCCTCCTAGAAGGTTCCCATACTTGTTTACGTGAATCGGGGACTTTCTGGAATTCGTCTCGCCATATAAAAAGCCGCAGGTAGACGGCCCGAGAATTCAGTTCGATCTGAGCGATCTTCGAGGTGATTTAGGAGTGACATCAAGTGATCAATAGTGAGTGAACCAGTGAAACCTGCGACTTGGCTACGACCTAGGACAGTGATAGTGCTTAGTGATTGGACCTAGTGATTAGTGTTTGGACTTAGTGCTAAGTGTTGTGACCTAGTGTGTGCTAGTCATAGTGTTTAGTGCCCCGCGTTCCAGATGACGTTAGAAACGCTCACGCTCAAGACCGTAGTTTTTTCCGTTCCACTAGCTTGTGAGCGTCAGTGATACAAACTCAAGTGGAACGGATTATGGATCGTTTTGAGAAAAGTTTAAAAAAAGAACTATTTTTTTTTATACATAGGTACATTGAACCGAACTTGGATATTACGATCCTTTTCTTCAAGCCGTAAATAAAAGTAATTTTATTGTTTATAGTTACATTTATTTTAATAAAATATGTAGGTACATAATATTATATTTGTTTCGTTTTTAGTACTTATTACATTTTTTTACTTAAGTAATCATATTTTAATATAGTTAAACTTTTATTATATTTGAGTTTTCACATTGAATCATATTTCAATAACAAAACCACATATTTTGAATATTGACTATTGTCACAATATACATATAAACGTTAGGTAACAATACCGCTTAATGCTTAGTCAAGTACGAGTAAGTCAACAGGTATAGGAGAGATGAGATGTTATTTAATTTATTTAATTAAAATATTATTTGTAATGAAATAATATAAAGTTTTTTTGTCTCTACTCTCTCCTGAAAACTTTCCAAACATGGCTTTCGCGATATAGTTACGTTAAAATTTAAAAAAAACTAGAACGCCCACTTTGACCCATCTTCGTCAAGGGTCGTTTTGAGCGAAAATGATGACGTCATGAGTGACATCATAGCCGCTATCAAAACGACCCCGGTCGCCAAAGGGAACGGCAGAAGGGGACGTTTTGAGCGTTTTGGTCAAAATTAACGTCATCTGGAACGCAGCCATGTAGCCAAAGATGGGGGTTTGTTGGGTTTTGGTACTGGAATAACTTTTTGTTTTCTCCATGAAGTGGGTAAATTACCAGTTATTAAAATTTGGTTTAATAACTTGAGGTAGTACTGCAAAATTTCCTCATCAGCATGTTGAAAGAAAGAATATGGAATGCCATCTAATCCAGGGAAGAATCTTTTAAGTTTTGTACTACACCTTTTAACTCATCTATTGTAAAAAGCGAATTTAGGTCTTCAAAGTTTACATTTTGTAAAGGAGGAGGAGGTTCAGTAGTAATAGTGGGAGGAGCTAAATTATCTAGAAACTCGGAAGCTAAAGATTCCGATATAGGGTGAGGTGGGGAAGTGAATGCAGATCTATACCGTCTTATGTTTTTCCATACTATGGTAGGATGAATACTTGGATTTAACGATAAGCAAAAATTTCTACAACTAAGTAACTTTTTTTTCTGAATAATTTCTTAGTATCCTTAACACAATCAAGATACAGTTGGTAATTGGCTATGTTTGGATTTGTATTATATTGTTTTTCAATCTCTTTCCTATTCTTAATGGCAGCTGTACATTCTTGATCCCACCAAGGTGGAGACGGTGTATGATGACGTGAAGTATTTTTTTTCGGAAATAATTCATCAGCAGCTTTAATAAATGCTGCAGTCAGTGCCTCAGCACATAGTGACTCATTTTCTGATGATATTTCAGGAAGAAAAGATAACTGACTTCTGAGTGAAGTTTGAAATTTATCCCAGTTAGAATTACTGTTAATATGATATTTAATTGATGCAGACTGATTTGATTTATTTTTACCTTTACCTGGAAATGATAGAACTATAGGAAAATGATCACTTCCATGACTTGACTCCAACACATACCAATGAAAAACTGATGATAGATTTGGTAAACATATTGACAAGTCTGGTGCACTACAACCTTCATGAGGAGCAGTGCGCCTAGTCGGTTGGCCAGAATTAAGAATACACAGTTTATTATAATCAATTAAGTCTAAAACTTCGTAACCCCATTGATTGTCTTTGTGACTCCACCATGACTGATGCTGGGCATTGAAGTCTCCTAGTATTACCACTGGTTGTGGTAATTGACTAATAATACCTTTTATTTCAGAGAAAATGCAGTATGAAGGATGAGGTAAGTATATACAATGAAACAAAACATGTTTTATTTACAGATGCTGAAATGATTGAAAAATCAGAGTGATGTGATGGAAGAGGAATGTGATGAAATGATTGATGGTGTTTGATGAGCATGGCTGTACCACCATACCCAACTGATCTGTCTTCCCTAAGACATGTGTAGCCAGAAATCCTGAAAAGTGATTCCGGCTTGAGCCATGTCTCTTGTAGGGTTTGTATTTATTAATTAAAAAAATGATTTCATGTTTTTTACTAACTACGCTGCGGCAATTCGACTGGACTATCTTGTCCATTGTTGGAAGTGGTATTACTTTGTGATTCAGTTGTGAATATGGCAGCGTTGGACGGTGATAAAGATGATAATGATGTAATCAGTCTGTTTAATGCTAAAATTGTTTCTTGTATCGAATCTATGTTAATACCGGGAGCTGGATATACAGATCCATTATCTCGTATTGGAGGATTATAATATTTTATTAAACTATTATGTGTTTGTCTGTCATACCCATTTTGTTGTTACTGTGGCGATTTTGGTTGTTTGAAAACAGTTTTTTTATATGACCGTTGTATTAAATTTAAATTCTGTTTATTATTATTGTTTAAAAATGATTTTTGTGTATTTACAGGCAATGATGGTGAAGCACTAAATGACACTAACACGTCAGAATATAATTTTGAAATGGGAGGATGTAACTTCGAAGCTTCTGAGTAGGATAGACAATTATGAGCCATTGATTCCTTGATTGATTTTTGGCGTTGGAATTCTGGGCATTTTTATCAGTTGCAATGTGCGAACCGTGGCAAATACAACAATAAATACACTCCTCTTCAACTGAGCAACTATCACCAGCATGCCCTTGACCACACCTAAAACATCTAGGCGTTGACCGACATTGGTTTTTGACATGTCCGTATCTACAGCAATTGATGCACTGTATTGTAGGGAATATATATAAGTCTACAGGAAGTGCATTATAGCACATGAAGACTCTCTTTGGTAATGTCTGTCCGTCAAATGTTATTACTACAGATTCGGTGTTATTAAATTGAGCAGTTCCATTCACTATTGTTTTTTTCTTTAACCTCCTAATTTTTAATATTTCACCACATCCAATTGGTAAAGTAATATTATTAATAACATCATCATCGGACCAATCGGCAGGTATACCTCTAACAGTTAATCCTATTCTACTTACCTGAAAGGATGGAATAAAAGATTTAAATTGTTTTGAATTAAATTGAGGGTTACTTATAAAACTATTGGCTTCATTATATGAAGAAAAGGCTACAGATAATCGGTTTCTGGCTATTTTCTTAATACTACCATCTACAACAATTTTAATGTTATTTGTTTTTAAGTAATGGCCAAACACTATGGGTTGAAAATTTATGTTTTCATTAGGCGACTTTGGTACCTTTTGTATATGGACAATATAAGGAGAAGAGTCTGTATCTTTATACAGCATCCTACCGACCCGTGAATCTAAGCCCTGGGTTTTTTCAGTTGTACTCATATTTGTCTGCGTTTCAGGAATAACGTCTTGTTTAGGGACATTGTGGATTTCGGTGTCGCTAAGACACATGCAATTGATCACAGATTACTAGTATAATAATATATTTGTAGAACAATAATTGATATTCGGATTAGCCTTTTTTGGGTCCCTTTTAATTTTTTTCTGGCACTTTTTGCACCGCTTTCTAGGAATCGCTGGACGTTTTCTAGTTTTTTTTTTTAATTAAATAAGGGGGCAAACGAGCAAACGGGTCACCTGATGGTAAGCAACTACCGTCGCCCATGGACACTCGCAACATCAGAAGAGCTGCAGGTGCGTTGCCGGCCTTTTAAGAGGGAATACGCTCTTTTCTTGAAGGTTTGCAGGTCGTATCGGTCCGGAAATACTGCTGGTGACAGTTCATTCCAGAGTTTTACAGTGCGCGGCAGAAAATTACGCGAAAAACGCACTGTGGAAGACTGCCACTCATCAAGGTGATGAGGATGGTATGTTTTTCGCGTGGGACGATAGCGAAAAGTAGTGCAGGTGGTATGATTCCGAACAATTCCTCAGAGCACTCCCCGTGATACAACCGATAGAGGATGCAGAGTGAAGCTACATCTCGGCGTAATTCCAGGGGGTCCAAGCTGTTTGAAACACTATGGCAGTCAACAATTCGAGCAGCCCTTCGTTGGATACGATCCAGAGGGAGCAGTTGGTATTTTGGCGCCCCTGCCCAGAGTTGAGAAAAATATTCCATATGAGGCCGAACCTGCGCCTTGTAGAGTTGTAGGCGTTGGTCCGGGCTGAAGTAGGTACTGTCTCGCTCTGTTAAGAACACCAAGCTTCTTCGAGGCTAATTTGGCCTTACCCTCAAGATGATATCGGAACTGGACTTCGCTCGATATGTTGACGCCAAATATCTCAATGCTAGGGGAGATGGTTAAAGATGTGCCCTCAAAACGAGGATAAACGACCATTGGTGACTTTTTAGTGGTGAACGCGCAGACTTGTGTCTTGGTAGGGTTGAATTGGACTAAGTTACGTCTACCCCCTTCAGAGACCTTCTCCAATGAATTCTCCACCTTAGACACAAGTTCGTTTCGACTCTCAGTGATATTTTGCCGAGAAATATTAGGGGAGCCGGTATATACAGCATCACCTGTACTATCATCCGCATAGCAATGAATGCCGTTGGTTTGTAACATGTCATTGATATGCGGTATGAATAGAGTAGGCGATAGCACACAGCCCTGAGGGACACCAGCATTAACAGACTGAGTTTCCGAGCATTCGCCGTCAACTACGACCTTTATGCTTCTGTCTGCTAAGAAACTAGTAGTATTTACTGAGCATGAGGTGTCAGTATCCATGCTCGAATCATTAGACACAGTAATATAAAAACCAACGGGGGGACCAGGTCCCCCCGGGTCGGGCTCCTCCATAATATTCTTATTAACTACGTTAAAAAATAAATACCAAATAAAATGAATATAAACTACAAGAAAGAAAAAATAAAACTAAAACTTCACTATTTAATTAACTAATTATAGATAAAAAGAATTTTAAAATTTTCCGAAAAAATACCGCGTCCGCCCTTTGCAAGTTCCCGCGCTTTTTCTGTCATAAATTGAAAACTGACATATGACTTGACTGACATGAGCATGACTGATAGACATTTCACTACGGGGCCATTTTTAAATAAGAAGTAGAAGAAAGATATTTGTCAAAGAAGAAGAAGAAGAAGACATTTGTCAAAATCAGAAGAAAACAATCACAATAATTTCTAAATCTCTCGAGTCACGCGATTTTTATTACCTACATGTTAAAAAATAATTTTAGTAAATAAGGTTTGGATAGTTTTTATATTGTGCAAAACATAACACAATATATAGGATGACAACGAAAAGAAAAGGTCCAATAATAGATCCAGGAATATGTCGATGTTGTGGAGCGTTAAAAAAATGCCGATTATTAAATTATGAGTATGAAAACTCTACTCTTAAGGAAATATATTCGGACATGTTAATGGAGTGCTTTGGTCTATTGGTAAAGTATCAACATTTTAATATTTGTAATACTAGATCTGGAGCCCTAATCAAAAAGACGAAGAAGAATACTAGGTCTAGATGCTGCCAGCAGTGCCAGCTAATTTATTGGACAAAAATTCCATATGTTAAAAACTAAAAGATGCTGCCAGCAGTGCCAGCTAATTTATTTCACAAAAATTCCATGTGTTAAAAACTAAATTAATTCTTAACTGTTTACACATACACCTTGTAATGTGTCCGACATTCAGTTATACATAATATTAATAACATTTTTTTTAAGATATAATGTACCATTTTGTCGGCATCATTAATATGTGCATTCATGCCAGATTACAGCTTTGTAGGTCCTATAGTTTTTGAGCAAAACCGCGGACAGACAGACAGACGGACAGACTGAAACTATAAGGGTTCCTTGTTGATTACGGAACCCTAAAAATCCAGAAACCTATAGGTGTAAGATTGGTGGAAATAACAAAAAACGATTTAAATACTTATTTATTATTATTTAGAATCAACAACATTTCAAATTTTATTTTGGTTGAGATTTTTAATTTATTACATGTTTAATAATTATAATGTGGTGATAATATTCTTAGTATACAATATTTTAATTATTAAATAGGTCATTGTTTAGACAAAAACAAATTTAAAATATTATAATAATTTTCACTGATGTTCATATCATATCTGATTTTGTATGTTGTAGTTGTCTCATTTGGATGGCAAGCCCACTGAAAGATTGGTGTGTGCAACTTGTGTACAGCGCCTTAGAGAAGCTTGCAGCTTCCGACAGCAAGTCATAAAGTGTGAGGAAACATTTCTAAAAGCAAAAGTATATACTAGAGAAGAAAAAGGTCTGTCTACCACAATAATATGATAGTTGTGAATAATGAAATACTGTATATATAAGTAAATTAAAGTTTATTAGACTGGGTTGCACCAACTAACTTTGACTTTAACTATAACCGGAAAAATTGACAGATGTCATATGAGAATATGGAAATAAGTGACACGCAAATACCTGACAGCTGACATTGACGGACAATAACCACAGACTACAACTATAGTGGTGCCATAGACAAATAAGGGATACCAGGAAATAAAATAAAAATCTACCAAAGTGGAATATACAAGTACCAATATTATCATAATTATTTAATATTCAAAATTCAAAACTAAAAAACCGAATCAAGGAAAGACCATCATCATGGAGGAACAGCTTAAGTTGATTCTGAATAAAATGGACGAAATGAAAGCGAATTTCAAAAAAGAAACAGAAGAACTTTTCCTGAAATACTCCTCGAATATGGCTGCTACATTAGATGAAAAACTCCAACCAGTGCTGCAAGAAAACCAAAAGCTAAAAGAAGAAGTATCAACCCTCAAAAATAAGGTAACCATGCTCGAAAAAGAAGTGAGGAGAAATAACATTATCTTCCATGGGATTACTGAGTCAGAGACGAACAGCGAGGAACTTAGAGAGAAAGTCTTATACACACTAAACCAAATAAGCTCAAACACTGGGATAAGAGAGTGGGATGAATGGGAGATCAGTGATATGATGCGACTAGGAAAAAAACTTGAAGGAAAAACTAGGGATCAGTGATATGATGCGACTAGGAAAAAAACTTGAAGGAAAAACTAGGCCCATCCGGGTAAATCTTACCCTTGCATGGCGCAAAAGTCAAATCCTTAACAACAAAAAACAATTCCCATCAGGAATATACGCCACACCTGATTACCCCAAAGAGGTGATTATAAAGAGGAAAGAGCTCAAGAAAGAGATGGAAATGGAGCAAAAAAAAAGGAAATATAGCATACATAAAATATGATAAGCTCATCGTAAAAAAATCTAAAGACCCTGAAAACAAAAGAAAAAGATCACCATCCAAATCTCCATTAACCGAAACTACAGGGAAAAAAATGTCAACACCATACAAAATAAATAAGAGGTTCGACATATTTCGTCCAAGACCCAGCAACGACCCAAAACCCACTTCGCTCTACGGGGAGCCAAAATCACAGGAAAAATCGTAAAAAAACCAACAAAGAATACATTTCCCAATCCGGCTGGTACCCGTGGGAAATTAGACCAAAACCCTCCAGAGGTAAAAAAAATACACATAGCAACACTAAACACCAGAACATTACGAACAGACGAAAAATTATTAGAACTGGAAGAAGCCCTAAGTTTAATCAAATGGGACATATTAGGACTTAGTGAAGTGCGAAGAATGGGCGAAGAAATACGAGAATACCCAGACTACATTCTATACTACAAAGGAGAGAGACAAGGAATGCATGGAGTGGGCTTCATAATTAAAAAACAAAGAAAAAAATTATAGAATTCAAAAGCAAATCAGATCGTATCGCAATATTAAACATCAACATACCAAACCATAAATCATCCTGGTCTATCATACAGGCCTACGCACCCACAGAACAAATGAACGAGAAAGAAAAGGAAACATTTTATAAAACCTTAAATGACACTTTAATAGAATCTTATAAACAAAAAATTGTCATGGGAGATTTTAACAGCCAATTAGGGAAGCAAGAATGTGGTGAAGAAAATATTATAGGTAAATATAGCAGAGGCAAAAGAAATTCTAATGGTTACAAGCTAGTAGAACTGGCCCATGAAAACAACCTGAAAATTATGAATGGATTCTACAAAAGAAAACCATCGCGACAATGGACCTGGATTTCTCCCGATGGCAAGCACACTAATGTAATAGATTACATACTCACCAATTTCCCATCACATTTCAATAACGTAGAAGTGATTAACAAACTCAACTTCAGTACAAATCATAGAATGGTAAGAGCCACTATGTACATAAGCCAAAAGAGACCAAGAAGTAAATTAGGGAAATCAACAATGTCTAACATCCCAAATCCTCTTCCGGCAGAAGTATTGTTAGAACTCCAAAAAAATATCGAAACACTAGCAGACAGCAACAACATACAAGAAAAATACAACATACTAGAAAAGTCCATTACATCCATAGCAAATAAAATAAGAACCCAACATAAAGCAAAAGACAAGCTAGGACAAGAAGCCAAAAAACTCATGGAAATTAGAAGAGGGCTAAAGATCGAAAAAACAATCTCAAAGAAATAGAAGATATCAGCAAAAAAATTAATATAAATATAAGGAAACATAACAAAGCATTAAGATTGACACGTATTAGACAAGAAATAGGAAAAACAGGAGGAATAAAGAAAGCACTTAAAACTCTAAAAGAATACAAAGAATGGATTCCTGAAATTAAAACAAAAAACAGAAAAGGTGATGAAATGTTAACTAAGAAAAGAGAAACAATAAATAAAACAGCTACAGATTTTTACCGAAACTTACATAACTTACCGGAAACAAGAACAGACAACAATGATTCAATCCACTGCAATATAAACGAGGGAAAAGTCCCAGACATACTTCCGGCAGAAACTAGAAAAGCCATTATGTCCCAAAAAAACAATAAAGCACCCGGCGAGGACATGATAACAAATGAACTTCTAAAAGGATTAGCAGATGTTTTAGTGCAGCCTCTAACAGAGCTCTTTAACACGATTATTACAACAGAAACCATACCTCAACAATGGACAAAATCAACTATAATACTTATCCACAAAAAGGGGGACAAAAACAAAATCGATAATTACAGGCCCATAAGTCTAATGGCGAATACTTATAAAATCTTCAGTAAAATTATCCTAGACCGCCTAACAAAAAACCTAGATGAACAACAACCAAAAGAACAGGCCGTTCCGTAACGATTTCTCGACTGTTGACCATATTCATTCTCTAAAGCAATTGATAGAAAAACATAAAGAGTATGGACAACCATATTATATCGGATTCGTGGACTATAATAAAGCCTTTGACTCGCTAATTCACACTTCTATCTATAAAGCCCTTCAAAAGCAAGGAATACAACAAAAATATATAAACATAATTAAAAAATTTTACAATCACAACACAGCACGAATACAGCTAGAAGGAATAGGCGAAGAGTTTAAAATCCATAAGGGAGTAAGGCAAGGAGACCCTTTATCCCCAAAATTGTTTACGGCTGTTCTAGAAGACATTTTTAGAAGATTAGACTGGGAAAACAATGGCATCAACATAAATGGACAAAACCTAACACACCTCAGGTTCGCCGATGATTTAGTATTATTTGCAAAAACACCAGCAGAACTGCAAAAAATGCTCAATGAATTATCCGCCGAAAGCCTAAAAGCTGGGTTGTCCATGAATGCCAGTAAAACAAAAGTTATGACCAACAGAAATAAAGATGCAATAGTAGTAGCAAACCAGAAAATTGAATATGTTGATGAATATGTGTATCTCGGCCACATTATATCACCCACGAATTTGATGTCAAAAGAGATTGAAAGAAGGATAACAAATAGCTGGTCAAGATACTGGTCTCTAAAAGAGGTACTGAAAAACGAAAAAATACCAATACGACAAAAAGCAAAAATATTTGACACATGTATCCTTCCGGTGCTGACTTACGGACGCCAAACTTGGAGTATGACAGAAAGGAACATCCATAAATTAAAGGTATGTCAACAAAGTATGGAAAGAAGTATGATAGGCGTAAAACTAAAAGATAGATGGAAACTAAGCGATCTACGGAATATAACAAAAGTAACAGATATAATGAAAAAAGTCAAAACCCTTAAATGGCGCTGGACGGGACATATGATGAGGTCCAACAAAGAAAAGTGGACCAAATGTCTAACAGAATGGTACCCAAGGAATGGAAAAAGAAAACAAGGAAGGCAATGTAAAAGGTGGGAAGATGACCTACCAAAGAACTGGAGAAGAGATTGCAAAGGCAGGACTATGTGGCATAATCTGGAAGAGGCCTGTCGTAAGACAACCAACAAGGAAATAATTTTGTTTTGTGTAATTATGTAAATGTAAAATAATTGTTGTGAATAAAGGCTTATCTTATCTTATAACCACGCCTCTGGTGCAACCCAACCTTAATATTCTTCACTAAATATCCAAAATTTAAAAATAATCCTTGCTGCTTTAAAAAAAAGTAATAAGTTAATAACTAATAAGTAATAAAAAAAGTACAGTTGTAGGAAATAAAATTGAAGCACGACAACGGATTGAAATAGAAGAGGTTCCAATAGAGATGCCTACAATACAAACTACTATAAAGATTGAGAAGCAATCGGAGGATATGATCGTCGATGAAGGTTCTCCTGTCCCACCCTCCCCGTTGTCAGATGATGACTCACAATCTGATGACAATGGTAATTTTTTTAAAATTATAACTACAAGCAAAGCCAAAAACCATGGAAACAAAACTTAAATGTATGTATTAATCGCCTTTTGGCACGATTTGGGAGTTGCAAGTAGTGACCTACGTTTAATATATTTGAACTGTCAGGCACAAGCTCAACCACTGAGCCACAGGTATGGTGTTCTGATAGACACATCACACAGTCTTTTTCAGGGTGTCAGACCATACAAATGTTCAAAAATGTTCAATTAAACTGGTTGCTTTGTCCCGCTTTTTTATATTAGGTTTTGCGATCTGCGAGTCCGAGTAACATTGACATTCAGTCAATGATTATAAGATATATAATACCATACTTTATTTTTTCAGGAGACATTAAAAACGATATTATTAAGAGGAGACCCAGCAGCTCAAATTCTGATAATATGCCCTTAAAGTCTTTCGTTTTTTCTCGGAAACCCCAGAAAACGGAGAGCTCAAAGAAGATAAATGATCGTAATACTATTTTATTACACTTACCGCCTTACTAAAAAAATTGTACAGAGAATAACAGACTTACGCAGATTAAAAATGTTTGATATTTTTCAGGAAGCATGCAAATAATACAGTCGAAGATTCGCGAGCAAGACGCGTCGCATAAAACGGAGTGGAACATTCAGACTCTGGTCGAGAACTCCTACGTTTGCCCCTTCAAGTGCCGCCACAACTACCTCTTATGCTACTACTGTGGGCAGCACTTTACGGACATCGAGGCGCTGAGAGAACACACGGAACGAATCCACGACCCGAAGAAATTTAAACTCATCGACTACAAGAACATGCTTAAAGTCGAGCTGACGAGAATCGATTGTAGGCTCTGCGAGCAGAAAATCGATACATTGGAGCAGTTCAAGCGTCACATCAGCGACGTCCACGCCAAGAACTACTACTTTAACCACCGAGACTCTGTGCTGCCGTTCAAATTCACCAAGGCGGTGGTGAAGTGCGCCCTGTGCGACGCCGTGTTTCCCTACTTCCATGCTCTGAACAAGCACATGAACCAGCACTTCAGCAACTATGTGTGCGAGCAGTGCGGGATGGGCTTCGTGGACCGCGGCCGCTTCGTGATGCACCAGCAGAAACACGAGACCACCGAGTACCCTTGTCCCACCTGCGGGAAGGTCTTCAAGGCGGTGTACAATAGAGATCTACACGTCGATAGGGTACATAATAAGAAAGGTAGGGTGCTTTGGTTTTCATTGCATGATATATTGATAGAAATGATACTATCAGAAAAGGTTGAAAAATAATATATGACGCCCGAAACTCCGTTGTGTCGAAATTCGTGTATCGTGCGAGAAGGTATCCCCGTACCCAGCAAAATCGGTTCTGTGGTTTGGATAAAGAGGTAGTTGTCTATCCGTGTCGGTCCGTCCGTCTGTCTGTCTGTCTGTTGCCTCTTCACGCCCAAACCGGTTTTGGTGGGTATAGAGATAATTTGAGTCCCGGAAAAAGACATAGGATACTTTTTATCCCGGAAAAATGTACAGTTCCCGCGCGATAAACGAATTTGGCGCAACGGAGTTGCGGGCATCGACTAGTGCACTATAATTAGAATTTCTCTATCACTAAGACATGCCATAGACGGACCGCAAGTTAGAGTCGAGACCGACTGCTCTAATCTAGAGCGGTCGCGATGAAGTCGTACACGACTGCATCACGACCGCATCATGCAGTCGACTATACATAACCATTGTTTGAGCAGATCGTGTATTGCGGATATGAATTTAGTATGGAAACTGCAGATCGCCGTGCGGCAACCGCATCTTGCAGTCGGTCTATAACCAGCCAGCCAGCCTAAGACCCTGAAATGAACTGAAAAGTTGAAACTCATGTCGTATTCCAGGGAGAGTGTATTGCCCCAAGTGCGACGTGATGCTGATGTCGTACCCGCAGAAGCTCAAGCACCTGGTGGAGGTGCACGGAGAGGCGCCGCTGAGCTTCCCGTGCGGCGTCTGCGACATGACCTTCGACACGCGCCGCAACGTCACCCTGCATAAACGGAAGGTGCATTTGAAGGATTACAGGTTAGGAGTTATCTTTTTTTTTTTTGGAATTGCAGACAGGTTTTTTACAGGACTTTGACAGCTTTGGATTTATGTACCTATATATTATTATAGGCAGTATTATAGGTCTATGGGCGGCAGCTTCCTATGGCGTCCTAAGGGGGCGGCAGAGTTCGCACATAAGGCTAAAATTAAAGTGGCCGATACGGTACTCATAAAAAAAAATCCGCCCATGTACTTTGATGAACTTCATTCATCTTTATCATCGGATTATAGAAGAATGAAAATTTTGCCGTGAAGTGTCGCGTCGCTTCTGCATTACCTACAGTTTCGTATTTCTTATCCAGCCCCGATCTAAGGGGGGGCGAGCCGGGCATTTGCCTAGAGCGGCAAAATTGAGGGGCGGCAAAATGACTTATTCCTATCTTCCAACCTAGCCATTAACCATCCACCACCCAAGTTTGAAAATTATAGGTTGGATAGTGGAAATATATTTTAAGTATTTTACAGTATACTTAAATATTCCCCCATTATCCTCCAACAAAAGTAGCTTATGATTTGTATGGTTTTCTGTACGTCAAGGGCGGCAATAATTATCTTTGCCCGGAGCGGATAATTAGCTAGATCAGGCCCTGTTCTTATCTTTGATGTCCTTAATACCTTGTCCCTCTATGAACCGCGAAAAAGCACAAAAGGAATAGAGCGAGATGCAACATTAAGGCTTCAGCCTCGAATTTTGCGGGCAGCGGGGCGGGGGCGGTGGCGGCGGCGCGGGAAGCCGTTTGGTACGCCGCGCGCCGCTATCCGCGCCGCTGCGTTCAAGGCCAGTCCCATATAAACCTATGCATTGGAACGCGCCGCTCCCGCGCCGCATCACTGCCTGCTGATTTCGTCTCCGTGGCCTAAGATTTATGAGATCTACTGACTACGCCACTGCTGTTTCGAGGTTTGCAGCATCGGTGTACTAAAGGTCGCACTAAGCGACACTAGAATGTAGCGGCGCGACGAGACACTTCACGTTCCACGGTACTGACGTTTTGTCATTTGTGTCGCGTACTCCGGCTTACCTTTACGACTTCATACAAAGAATGTTTGTCCGTGTCGTGTCGCGTCGTTATGCTGCAGTTTAATTTCGGATAGTGTGGTCTGAGTGGTCTCATAAAATATGTTAACCTGTACGGCGCGTTCGGACGTGCGCGTTTTCGGCTCGGCTGTACCGTTTGGGAAAACACGCAAGCTGAATCCGCGCGCCCAAAACGCGCACATCTAAAGTTTCTAAACTCACGTAATATTGCCTCTTCCCCCCAGGTATGAATGTCAAACGTGCGGGCAGCGCTTCTTCACGCGGTTCGCGCTCACCAACCACATGCCGACTCACACCGGCGAGAGGAACTTCAGCTGCAAGATCTGCGGCAAGTCCTACCCTCGATTGAAGACGCTGAAGTACCACATCCGGATACACACCAACGACAGGCGGTACCGCTGCCACGTGTGCGGGCAGGCCTTCATACAGAACTGCAGCCTGAAGGGGCACATGAAGAGCCAGCACCCTGAGTATAGTTAGCTTTTTGGTATAGTCACTGATTAACTTACGGTCATTTCGGAGCGCAACGCGACGCGTAGATGCATTTCTAAAGTACTGAATTGACAAATTTCAATTACGTGAGACGACTTGCGAATCTGTCAAATCCATACTTTAGAAATGCATCTACGCGTCGCGCTGCCGTCTGAATTGACCACAGACATAGATCAAGGTAGATACCGCATGTGTATGTACTTCGCGTGGCATATCGCGTTCCCAAACGACGAGCTTCGTCGTCTTTCGAAAGTCTGTTCTTTAGTCTGCTACCGGAATCGGTCGTCAATCGGAATTTTAAAAATGCCTAAATGCCTAAAAGTGCTGTATTGAGCTGTAGAAATTCAAATAGAAACGTTGGCCTAGTTAATGGACACGTTTTTTATCATCGGTACCTACGTGACAGTAGGTAGGAAA
The DNA here is from genome assembly GCF_905147365.1 of Aricia agestis. Taxonomy (NCBI): domain Eukaryota; kingdom Metazoa; phylum Arthropoda; class Insecta; order Lepidoptera; family Lycaenidae; genus Aricia; species Aricia agestis. The sequence goes on along the minus strand of NC_056408.1, from coordinate 19,169,257 downwards.
AAAGTGGCACGCTCGTTTTCATACACCATCATAATATATGGAGCGACATGCGGTATCTATCTTGATCTATGTCTGTGGAATTGACTCTTAGACACGAATGGATGAAGTGGATTTACTAATAATTTGAAAACTGACTTTTTTTTTGCATAAATGGAGGCTTTAGGACCGGGGAAATGTGAATTCTATGTATAGCTAGCTGATAAGAATGTAAGTTACAAGATTCGTTCAAATTGTAAGGATAATATTAATATTTGCCCTTATGTTGTAAAATGTAAGCCACTTCATCCACTCATGTCCTCAACTATCTCAATCTGTAATCAAATGAGATCTCATTCTCTCTAAGTGTTGAAAAAAAGACAGAGGTTTTAAGCGTCAATTTATACTAGCGCAGAGTTGAAGTGCATCAAGTGTCTTACCAAAAACTGGACATATCAAATTCAACCTTAACTCCAAAGTGTAACGCACGCATTACTTCTGCGATTCTGCGCGAGACCAATCAGCGTTAGTCGCGCCGCGCGCGCAGACGCGCAAAGTCGCGAGAATACGCGCGTCTTTGTAAAATCTCAGAAGTAATGTGAGCGTTACGCTCTGGAGTTAAGGTTGAATTTGTTGTTTACTTTTTGGCAAGTCGCTTCGATGCGCTTGGATTCTGCGCTAGTGTAATTTGACTATTAGTGATAATAGTCTTCACGATTTACGGCCAAAGTTCCTTTCGTTAAAAACGATGACGAAATTCGTTATCAAAATGTATGGTATATTTTTTTAATCTTTATTTTTTATAGAGAGTTAGTTACAAAAAGACCATGTCACTCTCGTAGAGAGATGTATGGGATTTGACATTAGTCTTCGCAAGCGAAATGTCATTTAGCTTATGTCAAACCGCATACATTTTGATAACGAATTTCGTCGTCATTTTTAACGAAAGATACTTTGTCTAAGGGGGCAGAACGTCGCTTCGCTTTGACTCTGCTATAACCCGGTCACCGAAAACTTAGAAATACGGCCATTAATTATCGCTACTTGTTTCTTACACGCGAAAATGTCGCGCTGGTATCACATACAAATATCGCGCTGGTATCATGGCTCAGTGCTTTTAAGTTCAAAAAGTTTTATTATATGTAAGTAATTCCAACTGTTTTAAGAACCGTTTTTTCCCCGAAGGGAATAAAAACGGATATTTTGGATGTAGCCAAGGCTTTCTGAGATTACACTGTGTGTATTCGACTTGAAATTGCATTGCATTTCTAGCTTCTTTCACAACCCTATCGCAGGACGCCGTATGATGGAGGTAGGTAATATTTACTGTGAAAGATAATATTACCTACATCATGCTCCTATAGCTTGACCGCTGTAAAGTCGACCCTCCCGATGGTATGCGGGACGCGGGGCGGGAGGTATGCACGGGTACACACGGCATTGTGGCCACAGAGATTTATCTCGAGACATGAGCGTACCGAGGGGTGAGTGTGGCAAATAATAGACTGATTCTATATTTATTTTTATTATAATATAATATTATTTTTATATTGTGTAGGTATATATATTAATTAAGCAACTATGTTAGAAAATGAAATAATAAATATTAATCACTAAAACTAAAATTAATATCTAAAAAAGTTGTGTAAGATTAACATTATCATCATTCATTTAGTCATTCTTCATCGGAATCATATTCAGATTCTGAGTCCGACGAAGATTCAGATGACGTTTCTTCCGATAGTTGTATAATGAACGGTCGGTACATGTCATCGTAATTTTGATCAATTAACCTATCTTGTTGTTGGTAATCGTTTTCTATTTTTATTATGTGATCCACACATTTCTTCCATTGATCCGTGGAATACTCGGCGAATATTTGTTATAGTTTATTAGACTTCTGATTTAAATTAGTACTTAATTCTGATTTACCCAATCTGTTCTTTGTATACCACATACCAATTCTATTGGGTTTAAATCTGCGTGGTATGGTGGCCAACGCAAAACTTCGTGCCCACGGCTTTTTAAAATTTCATCAATCACAATTTTTTTTTCAATGTGTATCGATTGAATGTGTTCGAATAATTGTGACCACAACATAGTCGAACTGCAAGGGATATTATGATGATTATGCATCCAAGTCAGCGTTGTTTGCTTCAACGCGGATTTTGTTGGTTTTCTATCTATTTCCACATTATGGTACGCAGCGTTATCAATTACAACTGTAGAATTAGGTGGCCAATTGAATAATAATTTATTTTCCGTCCATTTTTTAAAGTTTTCATGGTTCAAATCATCATGATACTTTTGGATTTAAAAATGAGAAGACTATCATTAACGAATCCCTGGGCACATCCAGCATGAACAACAACTAACCTTGGTCCGGCTCCAATCTCTTTCAGATGTCCTCGCTGTTTATGTTTCTTCGACTGCCAGCATGCGTAAGTGGTGTGTGAAGAATTGACACATGTTTCATCTACATACACAATATTTCTACCTTCTTCTCTATGTTTCTTTATTTTTAATAAATAATGCTGTCATTTGTTTACAATATCAGCATTTTCCATAAGAAGAGATCGCTTGCTTTGTAATTTCTTCCATTGAAACCCCATATTGTGAAGACGTTTCCTTAGAAATTCTCGTCCACAGTTCAAAATGCCATCGTCTTTTAATTCCTGCGGCATATTTTTTACTGTAGGTAGCTCTTTTGTATAATACATATTAACTTTTCGTCTTATGACACCTGTAAATATGAATAAAAATATCATAAATAGTTTGTTCATATTAAGTTTTTAAACACCAAGTTATGACCTAGATATGGTATTTATTGATTTACCTTCTGTAAAACTGTCGACTTAAATTCGCGTTTTCTCTTTTTACTCGGGTACTTGATAGTCTCTTCAGGATTCCCTGAACGACTTTGGGATAAAACTTTTTTACAGTCGTCATTGACAAGCCTCTGAAATCACCTTATTTACATTCATGTCTTCTCCTAAAAATGTGTTTTTTTTTTTAATAAATAAAAAAATATATATTAGCAAAAATTATAAATACCAACAAATAAACAACATAATATAGAAAACTTAAAGGTGGGTACAGACTGGTGAAACGTAACATGAAATGTATAATTCTGCCTTTCATTGCATGTTCGCTGCAAGCGTGGACGCATAGCGCGCTCTTAACGCGCATTCACTACGAACCTCCCGCGTTCGTCTGTTTCCGCCATTCTGCCGCGAACACGGCCCTTCGATACACGTTTTTTTCGTGCGCGTCACTTACAAAACCATAGATCACACGAAGCATGGAGTCCGAAGACCACGTTCTTGCTATGACGATTATCAGTACTTCATTATTAATAATACATCAACTCATGAAAACACGCCGAAGACCCCGACGTTGGTGGCGGACAGAATTGTATAAACGGAGAGAAGGTAGAGAACTGCTTACTGATATGAATTTTCAGCACATAAGTGGACAATACAAAAACTTTACTAGGATGACGCCAACAGACTTTGAAAATTTACTCGAGATGATTGGACCAAGAATTAGTCGAAACCATACAAATTTAAGAGCTCCAATTTCAATCCAAGATAGGCTAGCAATAACACTTCGATTTTTAGGTTCCGGGGACTCTTACACAAGTCTGCAGTATACGTTTAGAGTATCGAAACAATCCATATTCCGTGCTATTGTACCTGAAGTGTGCGCCGCAATAATGGAGGAATTAAAAGAATACATTAAGGTACGTATTATGAAAATCTTTATTTATGTTTAGAAGTGTCTTTATTTATCACATTAAATCATTAAAGTCATCCATAGAAGACGTGTAAGACTCTTGTGAAGAGACCGACAAGGGCGGCTGGTTGGTTGGATAGTCAGTAGTATCTTCATTTCTTGCCGTAGTATAGCCATAGGGTCCCGCTTCGTTTGTGCCCGATGGTGGTCCGGCCGATGTTGAGGGACGATTAGAATATCCGGTCAGATCCACACAGTTCTGTCTTGCCCTGGATAAATAGTCATCTTGGTGTGAACCATATGCATGGTTATTTTGATGACGCCACGATTCATAATATCCCCTGTCAGCTTTCATAATTATTTCAAAAATTGCATGTTCGACCGAAGTCCTAGTTTGTGGAGAATAACTAGTCATTTTAGCCCCTATAAAGGAAGCGAAACTTTTCGTTGTATCAGAAATACCTATCGAATTGTCCAATTTGTTGGCTGTTGTTTTCAGTATTCCCATCACATCTGAGAGCACATTGTCATCCCTCCTGGTTTGTTTAGCGCTCTTTGGACTACATTCATTTGGTAGTACTGGAGGGGTGAACACATTTTGGTCGGCAGTGTTTTCCAAGTCCGAGCGATGAAGTGACTCCTAAAAATGCAAAAAATAATTAATTGTTTTCTTTTTAGATACCAACGACAGCCGAAGCCTGGTTGAAGATAAGCAAGGAGTTTGAAGACCGGTGGAACTTTCCACACTGTTCAGGGGCATTAGACGGAAAGCACGTTATACTTGAAGCACCTATCAAAAGCGGAACCGAGTTCTATAATTATAAACAAAATTTTAGCATCGTTTTGTTTGCTCTAGTTGATGCAGATTATAATTTTCTATTCGTAGACGTGGGATGCCAAGGGAGAATTTCAGATGGCGGAGTTTTCAAAGATACCACATTATATGATATGATAGAGAATCACACAATAAACCTGCCATCGCCGCGTCCACTCCCCGATAGAAATATTTCCATCCCATATTTTTTTGTAGGCGATAGTGCCTTTGCTTTAAGTGAAAACTTGATGAAACCATATGGTGGGACACCTCCAAAGGGTTCATCGAAGAGAATATTTAATTACCGATTAAGTAGAGCTAGACGGATTGTTGAGAACGTATTTGGAATTATATCGTCTGTGTTCAGAGTTTTAAGAAAACCAATGCTTTTACAGCCTGATAATGCTGAATTGGTAGTTATGGCAATCGTTCTTCTACATAATTATTTGAAACGTCATTCTAGAAACGTGTTCATAACTCCAGGATTAGTTGATCAGGAGGTAGAAGGAATTTTAAATGAAGGTTCGTGGAGGCGAAATAATGACGACATGACATCATTACTGCCCATAAGAAATATTCCCAGACGATCACCTGCACATCTAAATGCTATTAGAGATGAATTGGCTGATTATTTTACGAAAGAAGGAAAGGTTTCTTGGCAAGACAGATGTTCATAGAATAATCCATACCGTATTTTTTCTCTTTCTCGGTGTGTTCCTGTCGTCTAAGAACTTCAAAGCATCATAGGCAAACCATCGACTTATGTATGTTTCCGAGGCACCTGCAACCGAGTAATACAAAGTTAATTGTTTAGGATAAATAAATAATGTAGCTGAAACATGAGGTTTGAATTCCTTTTTCTCGTTTTTGCATCGAAATTGGTCCATCCGTTTAAGCGCTACGATGCTACAGACAGACAGGCCCACAGTTTTAGGGGTCAGACTTATAACACCCCTCGTTTTACGTCAGAAGTAAACAATTACACATTCTCGTGGTATTTTTTATACACTTACATTACCACTTACATTACAATACAGGCTGTCCCGTAAATAGTACGACATACTGCCAGAGGTTAAAGTACTCATCAATACGAACAACTTTTACTATGGGACCAACTTCGAAATCGCGAAAAAAAATCAGCTGTGGCAGTATGTCGTAGTATTTACGGGACATCCTGTATGTCTTTATCTACCATTATACTTTATGTAGATACTATGTGGTTAATGTTGCTGGTTTCACAATGTTATAGATTTAAATACCAAAATTTTACACTAATTAATGTGATTACCTACTGTTTGTTAATCTTTATAAATGAAGAAAAAAAAAACAATAATAATACAAACATTAATCATTATTCTTACCTTTTCCTGTCCCCTTTGATTTTTTTTCCTTCAGCTTTTCGCGGCGGTATGAAGAGAGAAGACTAACAATTTTGTTGTTGCATTTTTCTACAGTCATTGACATCAACTTTGCGATTTCCGACCACGCATCTTGCTTAAGATTTTTCTTAAAATAGTTTTCATTTTGTGGGTTCCACAAAATTTCACGAACTCTGTACGCATCTATCAAGCAAAATGCTTTTTCCTCACTCCACGCAGTGTCGTCCTCCATGTTCGTTGCGTGCACGTGTTGATTTCAAAACGACCGTCCACGTTGGCTGCTCCGCGCACACTGCGCGCCCCTTTGTGTTCGTTCGAAAAACCGACAAATCACGGATCGCTCCGCGCGCGGCTTGTAATGCTCGTAGCGTGCGCGTGAAATGCACATTTCGCGCGCACAAGACGTCCAAACTATGAGAAATTGTTACAAAGTGTGTTACCTTTCATGATACATTGCAGCAATGTGTACGGTGAATTCTTTCATTGCATGACACATTGCATGTTACGTTTCACCAGTCTGTACCCACCATAATAAATAATCACCTGACGAAGACGCCAATTACAATTTTTTCCTTTGAAAATAATTCGCTACATTCAATAGCATTATCTTTGCTTGACTTTTTAACTTTTTATTACTTAGACTTGGTAATTCCATATTTATTGTTGGATGTAACTAAGTAAAATAATCGCATGTGTAGCGGGCACAATGCTTTAACTGCGCGAGCTCTAGCTGCGTACGTTATTCGACGTCGGTGGCCAACATCGGACTGATTGATTGGTTGAGCGCTACCCGCCCCCGCGTCCCGCGGACCATCGGGAGGGTAGACTTTACAGCGGTCAAGCTATTATAGTGCTCCCATCTTGAACATTTTCAGTATCTCTTCTCGCATAAGCACGGACTCTTTGGTTTGCAATTTTATCAGATTTTTTGAGGATGCTGGCATAAGTGGGGTCGTCTTTGTAAAGGGAATGATCATTCCTTTTAAGTATTTCATATATAATTTGCAGCCCATTAGGCCTCCCATTTGTTGATAAAAAACGTTAGGCGTCCCGCCAGTTGTGGCTTCCGGGAATAGTCAATAGGGTTTTGTCTTATATCGTGATCTAGGCGACGAGGAGAGCTTCTTTCGTACTTTCCCTTTTTCTTATCATCCTGCTTCGCTTCGTTCGACTCTCGGAAGTCTCTGTTGCTTGAGGATCATGAATAATTGGGCTGAATTTTCTTTTTCTTGAGTTGTTGATACTTACGAGCTTGAAAAGTTGTGGACTCTCTGTCACTCTGGCGTTAAAGCCATTCGTTTTTTTTTTTTTTTTTTAATGAAATGAGGGGGCAAACGAGCAAACGGGTCACCTGATGGTAAGCAACTTCCGTCGCCCATGGACACTCGCAGCATCAGAAGAGCTGCAGGTGCGTTGCCGGCCTTCTAAGGGGTAATAGGGGAGGGTAGGGAAGGGAATAGGGGAGGGTACGGAAGGGAATAGGGGTGGGTACGGAAGGAAATAGGGGAGGGTAGGGAAAGGAAAAGGGTAGGGGATTGGGCCTCCGGTAAACTCACTTACTCGGCGAAACACAGCGGAAGCGCTGTTTCACGCCGGTTTTCTGTGAGGACGTGGTATCTCTCCGGTCGAGCCAGCCCATTCGTGCCGAAGCATGGCTCTCCCACGTCGTGCCTTTGGATGACGGAAAAAACTTATAAAATTGCCATTTTGTTTAAAGGTTTCCGAAAGATTTTTCTTTTTGAAGAAACTGATTCTTCAAAAAGATGAGTTGGTGGTGGTGGGTTGATGGTGGGATTCTATGTAAAATACCATGCATAACCTTTGAAGGAGATTTATACACAGAAAGTCTAAATGCAATTTATTCTGCGCGACGACCACGTACGTACTGGTGTAAATCATCGCTGGATTTTCTAAATTCTGTGTCCTGTCCGGTAATTATTTACTATAGCCTCGTTAAGACTTAAGAGTCTTAGGCTACTTACACACGGCGCCGCAGCGGCAGCGGCACCGTCACCACTCATCCTTGTATTTCTATGGTACCTTTCACACGCCGCCACCGCCGCGGCATCAAGAATCGCCGCCGCGCAGCCGCGGTGTGTTAGGAGCCTTACAAGTTAGAGTTAATCTCCGCAGCGATGTTAGTTAGTGCCTCCTTGTTGTCTCTTTTGAAATAGTAGGCCTTGCGTTAGTACTAGGTACACTTACAGCACCCAAAGTCAGATCATATTTTACACTCTGGTCACAACTTACATCCCTATTCCCTAACACTGTTTGAACTACATATTTAGATTGTTATAAAAAGTGTGATAAACTGGATGGCGGTATGAAATGCAACAATTCAAGAAGATCTTTCTTCTTTTTTCAGCGATGGCTAATGGCTTTTCCAGTGCATCTAGGTGTGTTATGGTCGTTGATTGCCGTTTTTTTACACCGACTTCATTAAAGAGGACTTCTTCATTATTAGAATACTTGTAGAAAAATGAAAATTGATGAAGTTTCTGGAATTTCAACCACCGAATTTTCAACCATTCTACCTAAGCGAAATTTTTCGGTTTGTTATATTTTTTCCAGTGATTTAGAGGAAAAAAATCCCTACCTGTCATTCTTATTACTTTAAATAGTTGTTTTTTGCGACACATGTGGACTACATGATTACTTTTTTTTTAGTCAAATTTTTTTTTTAAAAGTACAGCAAGCAAGATCCAATTTCTTGGGGTTTGAGGCATCTGACTCGTCCCAAACAAACATGTAGGCATCATCTGTTCCCATGTTGTGAATCCCAAAGCAAAAATCCAAAGCTGTCTTTTGTAATACACAATTCCAGTGCGCCTAGCATGCGCCATCGAGTAGATTTTGTCTACATGTTTTCTCATTGTTTGATGGTTTGTCTCTTCATCTCTATTGACCCTAACATGACATACATTTTTTCTATTGTAGATGTCGTCAAAATTAGCGAACCTAACATGACAACAAATTTTTATCGAGTTTTGTCGAGATTTTGACATACTTAATGAGAAGAGTAGTTTTTAACTACACTCGAGAGTGAGATATCTCGTTGGGGGCTGTCCATTAATCACGTGATGTTTTTTTTTGGCATTTTTTGACCCCCCCTCCCCCTTGGTGATACGTGGTGAGGTTTAAGACTACCCCTCCCCCCTCCCCCCTATATCACGTGTATTTTTTCGTATCTGCAAAGAATCTACTTTTTATTTATAAAAAAATACTGGTATAAGTATCATCTAATTTTATTATAGAAAATTAAAGACTACTATAATAAACGTTCAGAGGTAGACAGAAAGGTTGCAGTTTGTTTTTGACTGACATAAAAATAATGAAAGAAATGCGAAAAAGTTTTTTGTACTAGTACATGAACATTATTTAATGTACAATATTTTCGGACCACGGATTAGCAAGACTTTCTTCAACACCAATAACTGGATAAGCATCTTGCAAGTCAACATCGGTTTCATCAAGTTGAAGTTGAAGATCAACATCGGTTTCATCAAGCCACTCGGCGTCATCATTTTCGCGCACTACGCAGAGAATCTCTCTCGATCTACCGTTCGATCGTCGCGTGAGGATGCGGGAAGGACGAACACTGTGCATCTCTGGAGTATTATATTGCTTGTGACAAAAATTCACATGTTCCTTAGCTTTTTTCTTTGTACAGAAGTACAATGCACACCGCTGGCATGTCCTTTCTAAAAGTATCTGCCGATCCTTCTGCAGGCTAGGACAATACAGGTCATAAATCAATTTTCCGAAGCCTTCATACGTTGGAGTAATTTCAAGAGACCGACGCAGAAGAAATGGAGCAAACGTCTTGCCATCATGCTCTTGAGGCTTTGGAATATATAGGCCTCTGGATGACTGCAAAATCGGGTAAGGAGGAATAAGGAAGCGTTCCGACAGAATGGATCGTATAGAACTCCGCATATGTCCACAGCAAGCGCGATCGTCACACTTCACCACCTGGTGATGATATTAAAATATTTTAATTGTATTGTCATATTAGTTAAGAAATATAAATGATAAAATAAAAATAGGTGACATTTTAATAATATACCTGTAGCAAATATTGACTCTCTCGTACATGTTCGCTATACCACTGCTGGGAGGGCAGATCCGGAATAAAACTTTCAGCACTGTCATCTGGCTCTACATACTCTGCTACGACGCCATGACCGTCAATAACCATATTACTCCATACTTCTGCGAGAACTTCACCAGCCTTCTGAAAGTTCTTTTTTTCAAGGTCATGGTCTTTGGTTCTCCCTTGTTCATCCAAATGGGTTCCATAAGAATCATGCGGAAGTATGAGTCCAGATAATTCCCGGCTTAAAGGCGCCATTCTTCTCTCGACGCGATTGAACGCGCTTCTGCCAGGTGCATTCGTAAAGATAAATATTGCATCTAGATCATGCTTAACAAAGTTGTGTATGGCATGGGAAATAACCTTTGGATATCTCGGGTTTTCGTCGGGTCCTCCATCAGACGAAATCAAAACAACTGGTTTCAGGCGTCCTTCTTCATCCCGCATGATTTCCTTGAAATTGCTGAAAGTAGCAAGCTTATTAAAGTCCACAGCATGAGTAGAAGCTGTCGAGGAGGAATGTTTGCCACTTCTAATCGCCACGTATGTTGGCCCTGAGTACGTTACTGCTTCAGCACGGCCCATTTCATTTTCTTTTATGATGCACCCAGCGTATACACTAGGGATCAATTTGTGCTTCGTAGCAATCACCCAATCATGATCAGGCAATGAGACACGATATTCGACATGCATCAGGAGAGGAGCTTGTTTATTTGCCGCTGTCAAGCCTATAGGCACCCGAGCTTTGTCATCTTGCGACAGAAAAAATACTTGGTTTGGTCCAAGAATAGATGCTAGCGTTTCTAAGGATCTTATTGTGGCGACACAAAAATGTTGATCGACGTGAGCTTTATGGTGATCTGCCTCAGGGCGACTCAATTTGAAAGGCACAGTGACTACATGTCTTTTACCCTCCATGGTGGTATAATTTCTTGGGAGCAATTGAAGGTACGTGCCACTTCTCGAGATTTCAAATCCGTGCTCATTTAGCTTCTTATGGAGGTCAGTTAGTGTTCGGCAACTGCGAACAATTTCTGAGCGACGTCGTTCCTCTGCAGAAGCACCAAACATAGCCAAATCGACAATAGTTTTTAGCAATAGCGGTTGTTGCTCTTCCAAGCGTGGGCGACCTGGTGTAGAGCGCGTCTTAAGAAGACTAGCTACTGTTGGACTCTGATTGCAAGCAAGTTGAATCTTTGATTGTATTGATAATCTATGTGACCGAGAGTGACGCATATGTTGCTCCTTTTTCCGCAGTTCTTTTTTGCATTTATCAATTTCTTGGCGCAGTTTCATTACATCACGAGTCTTATCTTCACTAGCGCCCAGAGAATCCCTACGACGGACAGCCAAGTCCAGTTCCATCTGAAGAAGGGAGATCTGATTCTTCAACTTATCCTGTGCTGGAGTAACACGTACAGGCTGCAATATAGACCTGCTTGCAGTTGGAGTATCTGGTGAATCTTGTGCAGGAGCAGCATGTACAGGCTGCGGTATAGAGCTGCTTGCACTTGGTGTGCGTCCAATGGACGCATGCTAGAGGCACAGTGCTCAACACGGGAGTAGGTAAGGTTTTCATTAAGTTAAAGGTGATTAGTTGATTACAGTGATGTCAGTTGATGATTTTGCCAAAGCTGCAGTGCCGTAAATAGCCTTATTTGCGCCCTGTGCGAGCTTCTATATAACTGCACCTTTGTTTTTTAACCGACTTCCAAAAAGAAAGAGGTTATAATATGTTCGGCTGTGGATATTTTTCGTCTACATTGGGAAACATCTCTGGGGCGCAGCGGGAACTTATCGGGAGCAATTCGAAAAATAAGGATCTGTTTTTTCTGGCCATTCTTGCGCCCCCTACGAGTTTTCGCTCTGTGCCTGGGCACAGGTGGCACCGCCCTATTTACGGCACTGCAAAGCTGTATCGTCTTTTAATCCCTGTCTGGCACTGTCTGCTTTCCTCTGGTGTAATTCTTGTTCACGTTGCAACTCTTGTTTTAGCTATTCACTTATGTCTGGTATAATGAGGCTCATGTTGGGCAGAGCTAGAGTGCAGGAGCGTTCCTTGACTGTGGTAATAGGTTATTATTTCTCCTAAAGTCTTCCTGTAGAAGGCGGGCTCTAACAGTTTCACTAGTCAAGTTATGTTGCAAATTCAACGCCTCGAGTCCTGACACCAACGTATCGTACTCCTGAGGAAGTCCGCTTAGTAGTAGTTCTGCAACTTCTTTGTCGTCAACAGTTCTTCCTATATCTGGGGGAAGTACGTACAAAACGACATAGTGTTTTCATTTTTAATCATAACTCTTTATTTTAAAAAGCTACAATCATCATCCATACAAAACAATCATCATTGGTTCATTAACATAATGTTTATGCATCTTATTATCAAATAGGAACGATAGAAAAAATAATATTGAGATCAATCAAAACATCTAGCAAAAACCATTTTGTCCATACTGTCAGGACAAAATGACATACACAATACGGACATTATGACATACATAAAATTATAAGCATAGTTCACAAACAAAGTTCTTTGTTTTCTTCGGAACATCAGCGCATGATGCATGAGCCCAACGAGAACACTCAAGACACCTCAGCCAACACTCGCCGGGCTTAGATCGTGAATAAAGATCGTTGCAATAAATACACGGACAGTCATCATCATCATCTACATCTGATAACAAAGCATTTTCATGAGAGCTTTCATCATCACTGTCAATTTTTTTCTCTACTTTTTTCTTTTTTCTGCTAGACTTTTTCGCTTTCATTTCTTGCTTGCCTGAGGTAGATGGTATTTCAAAAAGAGTCTTTTTTACTTTCCTTTTCTTTAGGTGGAGCTTTTGGTGTGTTTGCATCTTTGAGTTCTATTATGTTAGGAGTGGATGTTAAATGCCAGTGGTGTTTTCGGGGTTTCTGTTTTCGTATACCTTGGCCCTGAATGTACGGCCCTTGTGGCGCTGGTGAAATGGTCTCCACGGGAAATAGCAATGAACCTTTAGCTTTTTGCTCCATAGAAGAATCAGGTCTCTCGTCGGGTGCTGCCTCTGCATTTACCGTATTTGGCTCCATAGAAGAACCAGGTCTATTGTCATTATCAGTTGCTTCTCCATCCATCTCCAAGATTGAAGGACTGGGGGTCGCCTCTGCATTTATGACATGTTGTTCTATCGAAGAATCAGGTATTTGCCCATCATCAGTTGCATCTTCTTCATGCATTTGGAGCGCCGAAGGAGGAGCATTTGCAAGAGTTTGAGCAACGTCAGTTTGATTATTCAACGGAATATTAGTTGTTTCTGCTGGTGCAAACATATAATCTGGAAAAAATTCTGGGCCATAGTCCTGTTTTTTTAAATCCATTTGTAGCGTTCTGTATCGTTGCACTTTTACCGTAAGCTTCAGTAAGCTGTCCAATTTGTAAGTGAGTGACTACTCGCCCTGGATGATTCTTTAACCATTTAGATATTTCTTGATGAAAATAGGTTTTGAGAGGTCCAAAAATACTCACGTCTAATGGCTGCATCCGGTGTGTGCAATGCGGTGGCAGACAGAGCATTGCAATACCATTCTCTTTAGCATAGGTCACTGCTTCGAAAATTTTGTGACTAGCATGACCATCACACACAAGTAGGACTGGATAGTCAATACTGGATTTTGTATGTTTTTGAAAATGCTTCAACCATTTCACAAATAGCTCAGCATTCATCCATCCACTCTCTTGTGCTAGTCCTAGTGTGCCAGTAGGAGCTTCGTCCACTAGTTCGTTCTTCATGTTTTTACGAGGGAAAATCATACAAGGCGGTATGAACGAGCCAATTGCATTTGTACAACAGACCACTGTTACATTCGAACCTCTCTCGGCACTCGTAAGGCTGCCGACTTGCTTTCTACCTTTAGTGGCAATAATTTTTTGTGGTTTTTGTACTGTAGTCAGGCCTGATTCGTCTACATTGTAGATGCGATGTGGTGGAAAATTGTAATCATTTACAAGTTTTTGATACTCTTGAAAAAACTTTGCCACCTGTGGTTTATTAAATGCTTGAGCTCTAGCTGCTGAAGTAGCTTCAGGGGTACGCAGAGAAATGTCCTGGTTCCTTTTAAGAAAGCCATCAAGCCATTCTTGCCCAGCACGTTTTTTTTCTTTGTTGAAATTATGCTTTATCCCATTCATCTCCGCCAAATTAAAAGCAAGTTCTTGAACTGCTTTTCGCGTTAATCCAAAAAGTCTAGTTTCCAGGAACTTTATGTGGTCAACCAATTCCCTTTCAATTTCAGGAGTAAAGATACACTTAAAACTTCCTAAGCCTTTAGTATTAGGCAGTATAGTTTTGTTCGCATTTAATGCATGTCTTCTAAGCGTAGCTTGTGGAACACCAAAAGTTTTTGATGCTGCCAGCCATCCCATCCTATTTGCTTGAACTGCTTCAATTGCTTTTTTCATAGATTCTTGACTCCAAGCCTGACGGTTGGTTGTTCTCTTATAGTCACGTGGCATTGTACCTGAGTAATATTAATAATTTATTAAAAAACATTATCTGTTAGAATATCGAGAACGGACAAAATGACATACTATGTCATTTTGTCCGATTTGTGGGTATGTCATTTTGTCCTACAGACCTTGAAAACAAAAACAAATTCACGATTTCTCGAAAACACAGATTCTCGTATTAAAACCTACTGATATTACAAGCCAATATACTAATGCTACGAACTGAGTAATATCCTTCATGAAACTATGCACAAAACTTACCAGGAACAAGCAGAAATCCATGTAAACAAAAAACTTTTACGACCGTCAAATACTTGTTGGACCAATAGCGCTTGAAGTCTCGCAGGTTTCCAAACATGGCGGCCGTCACGTGCAGTAATGTCAAACACCGCGCTACAGCGCGCCAATTTTGAATAAAGCCCGATGTGTCATTTTGTCCATATATGTCATTTTGTACGTATTTCCCCTAATTGTTGTACTGTTGTCATGACTGCATCAATGTATTCAGCCATGGATTTAAACTCTGTGTAAGTCATGTGATGCAATTTTCTTAGTAGCACTACTCGGCGAAATAGTCCTTTATCCTCAAAAGTTTTCTCCAGATTGTTCCAGGCTTCCTTTGCTGTTGTAGCGTTGCGAATATATTGTACGGAACATGGTTTAACGGCAAGACAAATTCTAATGAGGGCTCGATATCCATGTGTAGGATCTTCATCCGTGCCCAAAACACAGTCTCAAAGGCCTTCGAGGGTCAAGGCCATGCGCATTTGAAATTTCCAGCAACTGTAGGTCGCGATGCCATCACCAGGCAGACGACCGCTGGTGGAGTTGCGGTCGCGTTGTCGTACCCGTGGCTCCGTCGCCGGAGAGAGGGCGCACCGCCATGTTTTAGTGGGTAGGGCTTTTTTCGAGCGAGTCCCACATATCCGCGTCAGGATCTCCCTCATCCCCCGCGGAATGCGTAAATGCATTTCTTGGCGTAAAAAAAAAAGGTCGCGATGCCATCCAGTTTTTCAATCGATACACCTCCAGCAAATGTTTGCGTAGTGTGTACATTCTGTACATTCTCGTCAGCCATTTTTCTTGTTTTGTAATCGTCAATAATATGTATTTTCTACTTTTCTACTCACCACGTTTTCTGGGTAACATAACCTTTGTTGGGCAGAGCTAGAGTGCATATATATCTCAACTCAACTAGACTGAACTCAAATTATAATCATGTAATTATATATGTATTATGGTAAAGTAGTTTTTATTATTCATAGTGGTAAAGATTATTGTATTGGGGTATAGACAACTCAACAACCACTGATCTCCATTATACAAGTGGAGGTCAGTGTCAACAACTCATAGACTGTAAACAGGTGCCTTACTCCCGAAACTGATATCGATTTCGATTTGCGATTTTAACGGTTTTTTGACACTTTAGCCATCTAAAAAATGTCTAAAAAATGTCAAAAAAAATGTTGAAATCGAAAATCGAAATCGATATCAGTTTCGGGAGTAAGGCACCTGGTCAATGAATTGTTTTACCTCTGCAATCTTATTGTCTGATGAGTGATGGTGCTTTGTTTACACTTAACAGACCTTTGTTGACCCCCTAATGAATGGGTGGAACATGTTGCATACTTTTATGCTTCAGTAGGAACCCTAGTTACTCGTCCATCAGAAACTTGAAAAGTTTTTAGGAAGAATTTCTTACACACCTGAATGAATTTCAGGGTCAAACACCAACTTCACACAATAAATGATAAAGGTGTTTTTTTTGCCTTCTTGATTCCTCTCCTCCTGTATAGCTTCTGCATTTGTTTGTCACTCTAAGCCCCAATTTCACCAACGACTGTTAAAGTTAACGCCGGAATTAGTATCACGTTACCTCTTTCGATTTTCATATGAATGAAAGAGAAGACATTACATTTTAACAAGCTGTTAACACTAACAGATGTTGGTGAAATTGGGGCTAACTAAATTAGTTAGAGTCAGTTAGTTAGAGTAACACTCAGAATGCATTACTGTCATTTACTGTTCTCATTAAATGAGATCGAGATATGCACGTTAAGAGGAGTCCACACCGCCCTTTTTTCCATACAAACGTTGTCCCCTGTTTCCTCCCTCGATAATGCTAGTAGAGTTATAATTTTTTTCCTGAATATCTACGGCCACTAATACGATGTCCCTATGTTTTCTTTTTTTTTCATAATTTAATTATTAAATAAGATATGAACGTTCAAAAACCCAAAAAAATGGCCAGATTTTCCGCTGTGTTCAAACGTCCAGAAAACAGATTTGGCTAGATTATACAAAAAAAAGCAAAACATAGGAACACAGCTCAAGCCTTTTTTTAATCTTTAATGAAAAAAGTACTTAAATCGGTTAAGTTTTGGAGAAGGAATCAGGGGACAACGAATCGTTGATTTTCTGGATTTTCTGCAGTTGTCTCTATCGCGTTCTGCGGTATAGGCTTGAGGTAAGGGAGACAGCTGCTATAGATATTACACGTGCTTTTTTTTTTTCATTTCTCTAGCCCCTGGTGTATCCTCTTAACAGTGAGAGTTAACGTGCATATATCTCAAGGTAAAATACAGCGTACTGAGGACCGCGCGCAGCGTACTCGCCGGCCGGCCGAGTCGCTCCCTTCCCGCGCCCCGCCGCTCGCAAGCCGCTTACGCGGGCGGCGCGCTGCGATAGCCGAGGGGGCGTGTTTGCTGTGAAAGAAGCTAGAACTAAGAACGTGCTGAACTAAGTTCAGTGGACTCAAAACCTGAAAATCGCAAAATCACTTAGCGGCCTTTTTTCTTATGACGGCAGTACAGTGTAATCTCAGAGGGTCAAGCCGCAGGCTCAGACCTAAAATGTCAGTTTTGTGTCGACTTTATTTACTCCAAATCTACGAATAATAAAAACTAAGGAAAAATAACTCCGTCAAAAAACATGCTCCACAATACTTGTCAAAAAAGTGTAGCTTAGTACACATTTCAATACATTTGCAATATTTAGGTGACCTTGAGTGGTACTATACTCCACTCGGGCTAACTTGTCGCTAGCGGTCATTGACTCCCTGTCAAAAACTTGTCATTTTCCATATAAACCGCGATTGACAATGAAGTGTCAGATATTGTTTATTGTGGTTTTATATGGAAAATGACAAGTTTTTGACAGGGAGTCAACGACCGCTAGCGACAAGCTAGCCCGAGTGGAGTATAGACTGATGTTACATGACAGATCAAAAGGAACCAAATTTAAAACGGTAATAGTATGGGAGTTACGATTCCTTAGTTTTTAGTATTCGTAGCTCCAACTTCAAAATATTGTTATTTGTGCGTACAAAGGATGGGGTTGAGAGAGAGCTAATATCCACATAAAAGGCCCTCGAATAAAGCCTTATACTATATTAAAGCACTTGTTGTATGAGAAGTTTTGTGTAAAAATCATAATAGTAACTTTACCTGACTTTAATTTAAATTATTGTATGTTTAATAGTAATTATTATTAATATATTTATTCTAAACAACTGGCTCTTTCATTAATTGCTTATAACTTTTTCGTATATTATCGAAAGACGTAAAAGGAATAAAAACTGTTTAATTCCTTTCATGTCATAAAATACTAATGAAAACAAGGCTACAATTTTATAAAATTTTACTACTCGTAATGGATTTTATAAATATACACAGTCACTACGAAACCGAGAATAAATTACGAACGAATAAATTACATCCTAACTTACGCTTAAAATTAATAGCTCGGCATTTCGAACTGGTTGTGTGTTTTCATATGAGTCTTGAGGCTGACGATTTGCGCGAAGGCCATGTTGCAGACGTCGCACTCGAAGCGGCGCTCCGTGGCGTGCGTGCGCTTGTGCTCCTGCAGCGACTGCAGGCGCGGGTAGCACTTATCGCACAGCTCGCACCGGAAGTTCCGCTCGCCCGTGTGCGTCGCCATGTGCTCCTTCAGCCGCGACGGCAGGTAGAACTTCTGGTCGCACAGGTCGCACTGGTGCTTGTACACCTTGAGGTGCGACCGCCGCATGTGCTCCATCAGCGTCTTCCGCCTGTTGTACACCTTGTCGCACATCTCGCACGGGAACGTCCGCTGGTCGCCGTGCGCCTCTATCAGGTGGCGGTTCCGCTGCGCGTACGACAGGAACGCCGCCTCGCACTTGTAGCAGTTGACCGTCGGCTTCTTCTCGTGCACGGTGCGCACGTGCAGCCCCATGCTGTACTTGGACTTGAGGTTTTTCCCGCAGATCTCGCAGGGGAAGTTGGCGTCGACCTTGTTGTGCGTCTTGATGTGGGAGCGCAGGGAGGTCGGCTCGAGGAAGCACGAGCCGCACACGTCGCACGTGTACGTGCCGAAGTGGTCGATCATGTGCTTCTGCAGCGAGTCGAAGAACGGGAACACGCTCCCGCACTCCGTGCACGTCAGATTGTTCAGGGTCAGCCGAAACTTCAGGAACTCGTTTTTGACGTCGTACACTTTCTTCTTGTGCGTGTCTCTGAGGTGCGTCTTCAGCGTTTCCACGTCGTCGATCTTGTCGTCGCACAGCCGGCAGTCCACTCTCGTCACGTCGACTTTCGGTATCTTTTTGTTCTCCATTTCGAACATTTTCTTGGGATTGTGGGTGAGAGTGTGCTCCCGCAGCTCGGCGGGGTTGGTGAACTGGTCGCGGCAGTAGTAGCAGTAGTAGAAGCTGATTCGGTTGCGGAACGGACAGACGTACGAATTTTCGATTATAGTTTTTGTGTTCAGATGCACCATCTCGTCGTCTGTGATCCGCATATGTGGCGGTAATCTTTTTGGTTTTGATGGATCTACAAAAAATTTGCGTCAGAAATGAAGTTTTGTTATTATAGTATTTAACAATAGAAGATAAAATCAAATAATAATATGACTTTTGAATTTTTGAAACAAAAAAGGAATAAGGAAAATTTTATACGTGGGAGAGCCATGCTTCGGCACGAATGGGCCGGCTCGACCGGAGAAATACCACGTTCTCACAGGAAACCGGCGTGAAACAGCGCTTGCGCTGTGTTTCGCCGAGTGAGTGAGTTTACCGGAGGCCCAATCCCCTACCCTATTCCCTTTCCTACCCTCCCCTATTCCCTTCCCTTCCCATCCCTACCCTCCCCTATTACCCTATTCCCTCTTCAAGGGCCGGCAACGCACCTGCAGCTCTTCTGATGCTGCGAGTGTCCATGGGCGACGGAAGTTGCTTTCCATCAGGTGACCCGTTTGCTCGTTTGCCCCCTTATTTCAAAAAAAAAAAAAAAAAAAAAAAAAAGGTCGCGTTTCCACTGACGCGGAGCTGGGCGAAGAGGAGCTTAACGGTGCCCGAATTGACCAATCACTATGCTCGAAATCTCCGCTCCGCCTCAATGGAAACAGCGCGAGCGGACTGGAGCAAAGCTTAGCAGATATTCATAATAAAAATACAGCGAGGTGATGCAGTGCGGAGGACAACGAGCTTTGGGGTGGAGAGCAGAGGACAGTGGTGAGGAGCAGGGCGGTGCGTGACTCGCGCGCAGTGCCTCAGTTAATCATTCAATCAATTTCAAAAGTATGCTCCGCTCCGCTCCATTCTACTCTGCTCTGCTTCAGTGGAAACCTTTTCACCGCTCATCTCCGCATCAGTGGAAACGCGGCCTAAAGGTAAGTGATTAATTATATTCATACTTTCACACTTATAATATAAATGGAAAGATGTGTCTATCTTTTCACCTCTCTTTCACTATAAACAATATTTTGCATTATTTTACTTGTTCTTTATGAGTTCTGAGAAAGGATATTATGGCACTAGGCTATAAAAAGGGTGGTTCCCATACAATTAGTATTTTTTTATGAATACAATACAAATCACAAGGTTGTAGACAACATTTGGTATAATTATTCCATTTACCTGGCCTTTCAATAACAATTGTTCTAATTTGATGACGTGATTTGCCCGTTGATTTACTTTTCTCTTTTCTTTTTCCACTTCTTGTGAGCACTATTTTAGGAGCAGCTTTTTCGACTTTAACTTTTTTAGTCACAATTTCTTCATCTGAAAATTAAAGGCATATAAACTTTATACATCATTATTTTACATTTAAAGGAAAAGCTATCTGACTGCTAGATCAATGCACAGGCCAAACCCTTAAGAGGAGTCCACACCACCTTTTTTCCATACAAACATTGTCCCCTGTTTCCTCCCTGGATAATGCTAGTAGAGTTATAATTTTTTTCCTGAATATCAACAGCCACTAATACAATGTCCCTATGTTTTCTTTTTTTTCATGATTTAATTATTGAATAAGATATGAACGTTCAAAAACCCAAAAAAATGGCCAGATTTTCCGCTATGTTCAAACGTCCAGAAAACAGATTTGGCTAGATTATACAAAAAAAGCAAAACATAGGAACACAGCTCAAGCCTTTTTTTAATCTTAAATGAAAAAAGTACTTAAATCGGTTAAGTTTTGGATAAGGAATCAGGGGACAACGAATCGTTGATTTTCTGGATTTTCTGCAGTTGTCTCTATCGCGTTCTGCGGTATAGGATTGAGGTAAGGGAGACAGCTATATATATTACACATACTTTTATTTCATTTCTCTAGCCCCTGGTGTATCCTCTTAAGGTGTGTGCCATGTCATGCACGTGCTATGGGAAAAAGCAAGTTAATTCATAAAAAGTAGTAGTTTCTACTATCCAAATATTAAATGCATAATTATTAGCTTTGAAGTGAAATTTTTGTTGTGCTTTTGTTAAGGTAACAAATACACAAATATCTTTTAGGGGACATTTTCCTTTGCTACTGTTTACATGCCAAGAGATGGAGAGATAACTTACCGTCATCACAATCATCATGATCTCCCATATCAGAATGGAAGTCGGGTTCTATTTTAACCTCTATGTTAATGTTATCACCTGTTTACCATAAAATAATATATTATTACTGCACCATATTTTCACACCATGATTTAAGAATTTAATTTAAAAATAGTGAATCACCTTTGCTTTCTAAACGTGATTTTAAAAATAATTCCTCAGCTCTTAAAACCTGTTGTCTAAAAACAGACGCATCCCGAAGCCTTGAAACACAAGTGGCACATATACATGCATCCTTAGTCTCACCGTCTAATCTTGATAGCTGTAAATAAAATTTTTTTTTTATTAAATAAGGGGGCAAACGAGCAAACGGGTCACCTGATGGAAAGCAACTACCGTCGCCCTGGACACTCGCAACATCAGAAGAGCTGCAGGTGCGTTTCCGGCTTTTAAGAGGGAATACACTCTCTTCTTGAAAGTTTGCAGGTCGTACAGGTCCGGAAATACTGCTGGTGACAGTTCTTTCCAGAGTTTTACAGTGCGCGATAGAAAGTAACGCGAGATACGCACGGTGGAAGACTGCCACTCATCTAGGTGAATAGGATGGTATATTTTCTGCATGGGACGATGTCGAAAAGTTGCAGGTGGTTCCAAACAATTTCTCAGAGCATTCCCCGCGATACAACTGATAGAGGATGCAGAGTGAAACATAGGAAAGTCAAAGAAAAAAAAGATGCATCTAATAATTTACCCACTCCCATACTTAACAGAAAGTTATTAAAGGAATTATCTTGAAATTAGGTCCAGAGAAGTTTAAGTTATAGGTAAATTTGACATAATTTATAGCCACTAGTAGATAAAAGTAAATTGTTATCAACAAGTAGATTATTTCCAATTTGATTATCACAAAAAACTAGTTACTAGGCCTTTGCATCCTCATGCAGGTCAATATGTCTAGGACTAGGTGTGGGTTACCGTACGGTGAATAACACAACATCAAAATATAAATGGGTATGCAAATTAGAAAGTCCAATATATACAAGGGCACATATTATCAGTCTATTGTATGGGGCAATAAATTATTGATAGTAAGGAGATTTTTTTATTTTAAATACTTACAAGAAGACCAAATACGTCCATAAACATTTCAGAATATATCTCCTTGTTTCCCTGCCAGTCGTATTCAACAGTTAAAAGGCGACATTTTTTTATCGACCCACAACATCGACAAAGAGCTGGATCTATTATAGGACCCTTGGGTTTCACTGAAGGTACGGACATTTTCAATGCCCTTTTATAAAATATGTACAGTTTTCATACAAAATCGTAATAAACTAGCAAATAATACACAACAAATACAAATTTTATACGATTCGGGGTCTCTTGTCACTTTCTCTCGAGTAAATGTCAAACTAAAGTCTAAACTACGCCTTCTATTTTCATTAGTTTTTGTTGAATTTTGCCATAAATGCCACCTTCAAAAATTACAAAGATTAAAATATCTAGCTGTATCAACTTTGAAGTTTGATTCCGTATTTGATTCCGTAGTATTAGACACTGAAAATTTCAGCCTTAAACGTATCTGAATAGCATTTTGAGATAAGGAAACTATAGGTCTACCGTCTACCAGAATCTGATGAGTGATGGCTAATGGCAAAAAGTGAGAAAAGAAATTGACTCTTTAAAAAAATAATGAAATAAAATATATAAAACATTTTGATCCTTTTTATCCTTAAATAGGCTGATTATATGTGTTAAACATGCAAATATAAAAATTTATCCATTGACAAGGATATTTTTTGATTGCCATCAAAATTTGCCTTTAGATCCTGGTAGATCTATAATAATATTTCTTTGGAACGTTAATATTTTACCGTAGGTATTTGCCGTATGTGCTCAGCGCTAGTCGCTACGTATCGGCTAGATCTATCGCACAATAGTTATTGACATACAAGTTACAACCATGGGCTATTCTCTCCGGCTATAAAAAAAATGTCTCTAAACTTCTTTCTTGCTGTCATCGACAATCTGTCAAATGTCATATTGACACTTTGTTTGGCTTGTTTTGGGTATTTTCATCACAATTTTAGTTCAAAACATAATTTAATTAATGTAAATGTACACATATTTATATATAATTGTAACTATGGTGAATTAAAATAAAATATACTCAGCTTTTTAAGCAATATCACATAAATATGTCGCTATTAAAGAGTACTGGCCCCCTCATAGATCCAGCGTTATGTAGATGCTGTAGAGCCATTAAAAAATGCAGAATACTTACAGCCGAATACACCTGGATGGAGACAAAAGAAGTGTACGCAGATATGATCATGGACTGCTTTGGAATACTAGTAAGTAATCCACCTTAAAATATGATATCATGTTGTGCACTATAACTATTGAAACTCAATATTCAAATTAATTAATTAAACCATTACCAGTATGTGTGTCAATAGTTTTCGAGAATAAAGTCATGAGTGACTCCAGTCTTCACAGACCATGGGCTGTGGACTGTGGAGTCATCCCTAAGGCATGTCTATTAGGGATTTGCCAGAGATTTGCAAATGTGATTGTTTTTATAAATTATTTCAATTTGTACAGAAATTGATCAGTAGCACTAAAACTGTTACAAAAGTTAATTTTTTATGTGTACAAATAAACAATTTATTTTTCTGCAAAATTGTGACTGGGATGTGAAAAGTAAATGAAGTAATTTTGATTATAATTTCAGCTGTCCCGTGTCGATGATGAGGAGAAAGATAGTGGTGTGTGTGCCACCTGTGTAGTCCGCCTACGCGATGCTTGTGCCTTCAGACATCAGGTGCTTACTTGTGAGGAACTCTTCTTGAGTTCTAAATTAGGAGACAAAGACGGTAGAGTATTTTCTTAATTTTTTACATATATAACTTTTACCTAGCAGTAGATGTTATTATTCAAATATTTCTTTAAAAATATTCAAACATAATATGTTGAATAACAACATTCCCTACCTAAGAGATACCATAATGTTGTATAAGGTACCTATCACTATCCTTATTATGGTTTTATTTCTGGATGAAGCAAATGTTACAGAATTGTCCCACTTGCTGATGTATGAAAAATGATAATTGTTCATTTTGTGGTTTGCACAACTTAGAATGACAATTTTTTATTATAATAATCTTAAATATTCTATTTACAGAATTAAAAAAGTCAATAGACATGGAACTGAAAACTGAACCAAAAGAATATGATGATCAGAGTGGTCCATTCCAAATCCCACACTCAGACAAACACTATGAGGATTCTGAACAATACCAGCCACCACCTATTGTAGAAGGTACTTTTCGATAAAGTAACATAATGTAATATGTTGTGATACTATAATATTATATTTGTGTTAAGAATAATATGTGAATCATGTGTAGTAAGGTTAAAATAGACCTATAATAGGCCGAGCTGAATCTAAAACACGGGCGTACGCGGGCGCGGGCGCACGCGTCGAAAGACCGCCGCAGGCCACGAATCCGCAAGCGGGCACCCGTAGCGTACGCCCATCTCATTTAGCGCTGCTGGTATAATTTTTACGTCGAGCGTGTACAGTAATTGTGTCGAGTAGATGACTATATATTATTTACTAATTTATTATTTGGTAAAAAGACGTCAACGGAAACAACGTCCCGTGTGCCCGTGCCGTGTACCCGCCGCGTGTGTGACAGTCTGTCGCCCGCGTCCGCGCTTCGTCGCACGCGCTTGCGCTGCTCATACTATTTTTTATTATACACACGCGAGCGTGCCCCCGCGCGAGTTTAAGTGTTGGCCCTAAACTCGCGCGGGCGTCGCACGCTCGACGGACAGGCGGGCACACGGCGCGAGAGCACGCATTTCGCAATCGACGTTGTTTCCGTTGACGTCTTTTTGTCAAATAATATTATTTGACAAAAAGACGTAATCTACTTACCACAACTGTACACGCTCGACATAAAAATGATACTAGCAGTGCTAAATAAGATGGGGGCACGCGACGGGTGCCCGCTCGCCCGCGGTGATCGTCCAACGCGTGCGCCCTCGCCCGCATCCGCCCGTGTTTTAGCGTTGGCCCTAGTGATGTGTTAATTAATCTATAGGCCTCTTGGATATCGTTGCTAAGCTACGGCAACGCCGCGGGTCGGTTGACGGCGGAAACTCACGGGCGCTTTTCTCATATGATTCTCATACAAGTCACTGCACTTTTTTGGTAATTGTTTATGTTTTTAGCACAATAAAAAGAAATGAGCCAAATTATTATTGATTGTGGACTTCATAATATTTCCGCAGGCTTTTTCCGCGGAAAATCAGTACTTATCGAAAGCTATATCTACTTAAATATACACGATCATGAAATATTCTTTCAAATTCATTGAATATGATTTTTTACTTTGTATTTATTTATTTGTAAGATCATCTTCTTAGTTATTACTTATTACTAAAAAGGTTGTTTACCTAATTAAAAATTATAGAGCACAAACTAATTCCAAAGCAATCATGTTCATGAAGTCTTCGAAATCCATGATGATGGAGAACGAATCATCCGTGTAAAAGTAATACCATAGACCAGAGTAGGTAATCGACTGTACGACGTGAAAGTGGAGCTATGTATTGAATAATCTAAACAAATATATTTTCAACAACTTTTCAACCATACATGCAAAATAAAAATGGAAAATGCAGATGTATTTCATTATCAAAGAAATTTTTCTTTGATTTTTATGATTAATATGTACTTAATATAATAAATTTACTAGATGACGCCCGTAACTCCGTTGTGCCATAGTTATGGCACAACGGAGACCCACGCGATTAGAGAAGAGAAGATTAGAGAAGAACTTTTGCACAACGGAGTAATCGCGCGGGATTCGGGAACCGTACATTTTCCCGAGACAAAAAGTATCCTATGTCCAGTGGCGTAAATATAGGGCTGGCAAAATGCCACGGGCCCCCGACACAAATGGGCAATTTTTTTTAAGTAGGTACATAATATTGTTTATTATAAACGTGACGATTTTTACTGACAGAGCCCCATCAATTTGCCACGGGCCCCGGATCTTATAGTTACGCCACTGTCTATGTCCTTTTTCGGGACTCTTAACAATATATTATACCAAATTTCAGCAAAATCCGTTCAGCAGTTTAGGCGTTAAGAGGTAACATACAGACACACTTTCGCACTTATAATATTATTAGTAATATCAGTAATTAGTATATTAGTATTATAATATTATAAACGCAAAAGTGAATATTGAAGGGATTAGTAATAAATATTGAAACGACAATAATTTTATTTATATCGTTTTTTCAATTACAATATATTATTATACATAAAACAATGGTATAAAAAAAAACTTGCACGTGATATTTTAGAAATATTTATGCTAGATTTAGATTTAAGCATGATATTAATCATGCTTAAATCTAAATCGGCATGTTGATTTCGATACGTTTCCCAATTCCGTCTCAGAAACGAATAAAACGTTAATTCACGAATCCGAGATTGGGATTTTTTGCACCCTACAACACAACAGTACTTCGTACCGCCCATATTTTCCTTATTCAGAGCACTTTTAAACGTTCTCAACGTTCATTTTTAACTAGTAAACCGTATTTCACAGCTGATCGCACTCTGACACACACGTGTTGCCTGAATCTGCCCCTCGTCGCGCCACTAGAGATATCCAAGAGGCCTATTATTATCATTCATGTTATGCTGAAATATGCACCTAGGATTTACTGTCTTCTTAATCCATATTATTAATATTTAAAACGCGAAAGGGTGTCTGTCTGCCTGTCTATCTTTTAAGTACCTCTTCAGTCTTCACGCTTTTCACGATTTTGCTGGGTATGAAGTCTTTGAGTCAAGGAAAAAGACGTAAGATACTTTTTATGCCGGAAAAATGTACGATTCCGGCGCGATAAATGAATTTAGTCACAATGGAGTTGCGGACGTCATCTAGTAGAAAGGTATTTTAATATGATTCAACTATGATGTAAATGTTGGGAATTGGGATGCAGTCCAAGCTTAGTACACCTTGTGCTAAAAAAAAACTTGTTACTAGCCCCTTTAATTAACAAAAATGTTTCTAGATGTAAAACTTCCGAAAAAGGAAGAAGAAAAACCTGATCTGCCCGCTGGGGACCTGCCAAAAGAAATGGATCTCTGTGACTTGGATGATGATGATTATGTCGACAATAACTATTCGGACTCCTCATCAAACTCAGATAAACCGTTGAAGAAGAAGGCGAAAGTCAAAAGTAAAACAGAAAAGAATAACGTTAAAAAGAAAGCCAAAAAGACAGAAAAGAAGAAAAAGAAAAGTAAGATTGCTTGTTGGTCAATATCATATTAAAATATATTACACTATTTTAAGATTGCTTAACAAAACTCGGTGCATGTGTATGGCACAATAATTACCAAATAATGTGTCACCAATCACCATCTCATAACTGATCTTGTAATAACGCGACTTCCTCTAATAGCACGCAGCACGCTCTGTTCCTTTACTCTCCCCTCCTCCATCCATCCATCCTTCCATATAACCCAGCGGAAAAGCGACCGACAAAACTAGCGAGAATTCAGGCGCAGGACCGACTTTTTACATTCCCATCTGACATATAGCTCATCTTTCTTATCAGATAATCAGGTGATCAGCCTGCGTTGTTGTAACCAAACTTGGGAAAACGTTATATCATTCCAACATGGTAATCGAACCCATGAGGCCACAACCAGTGAAGAGCCACGCTTTAAACCCTTGAACCATTGATGATATATCAATGGCATGCTACTGTCCACGCGCATAAGTCCATGTCACTCCTCGTCCTACCAAAAAGTCCGTAAGATTAAACAATGTAACTTACCTACATCATTATCTGGCTTTACATAAATACCACTTTCTTTTAATTTCAAATCATTTTCTGGTCTTAAATGGATTAAACAAAAAAAGTCAATATTTAAATTGCTAGTTATCCACTTCGTCCACTCACGTCTTCAATTACAAGTTGAATGATAGACAGCTTATAATTTTACAAGCAGTGTACGCAATACGTTAGCTGGAGAATTTTAAAATAATGTTTTTAAAAATATATGTAATCAGTAATTACTCTTTACAGGTGCTGTAGAAAAAGCTGAAAAAGCTGTTGCAAAGAAACCCCCAACAGAGAAGAAAAATACGTACGATAGAGATTTAGACTGCATGTCTGAAGAGAACTTGTTCACTATCATACAGTATTCCTACGTTTGTCCTTTCAAAAACAGAAGAAACAACTATTACTGCTTTTACTGTAAAGACTACTTCCCGAAGCCCGAAGATCTGCGGGAGCACACGGCGTCCCACGACACCAAGCCCTTCCAGCTGCTGATGGGATACAAGAAAATGCCAAAAATCGACATCACGAGAATAGATTGCAGGCTCTGTCCGATGAAAATTGACAACTTGGAATCGTTCAAACGGCACATCGACCACGACCACGGGAAGAAAATATACTTCGAGGCCCCGGACAAGATGCTGCTGTTCAAACTCACATGGAACGACCTAGTCTGCGTCATGTGCAACGACGTGTTCGAAGACTTCAACACGCTCAACTCCCACATGACAGAACACTTCAGCAACTTCACGTGCGACATGTGCGGGATGTGCTTCCTGGAGAAGCCCCGCCTCGACGCGCATCTCAAACGTCACAGGGACGACGAGCGACACACCTGCGAGATCTGCGGGAAGGTGTTCAAATCCAACCACTACAAGGACATGCACGTAGATATCGTTCACAGGAAGAAGGCCATCATACGGTGCCCGCGGTGCGACGAGTGCTTCATGTCCTACGCCCTCAAAAACAAACATCTGACCGAAGCCCACGGACAAAAGAGGACGTACCCGTGTAACTTGTGCGACAAAGTGTACAATCGACAGAAGACCCTCACGGAGCATCAGCGGAGGAATCATCAGAAGGTTCTGAAACATCAGTGCGAGTACTGCGAGCAGAGGTTCTACCTGCCCTCCCGCTTGAAGGAGCACATAGCGACGCACACGGGCGAGAGGAACTTCAGATGCGAGTACTGCGAGAAGAGCTACCCGAGACTGAAGTCGCTGCAGTATCACATACGGACCCACACCAACGACCGCAGGTATCGATGTCACATTTGCGCCCAAGCGTTCATTCAGAATGCGAGTCTGAAGTCGCACATAAAAAGCCACCATCCTGAGTGTGACATTGAGGGTTTATATTTTTAGGCTTAGTTTATAGAATTTAATTTAATGAGGCCGCACTAAGTGCAATTTTACTGCAGGCTGCAGTGGAGCGACGCGATATGTATGAAACCTCAGTGCAACAGTTATTCACAAACGCTTCCTACAATTTCATACATCTCGGGCCATCAGCGCCGACGGTGTGCGCGCAGTCAGCGTGACAGGAAAATCAGCCTTAAGAGGGCGACTAACCCTAAAAATCAAACATCGTCCTTCTCTCTTCACACTCACGCCCGTCTTTCATATGCCCGGTGAAAAAGAACGACGCGGATTCATCGCCAAATTAGTTTTTTCTCAATAACTCGATAAATATTCAAAATTTTAAAAATCCGCTAGGCCGATCTCTCAATGATACAATTTTATACAATGTATTAAAATATTAACTTAGTGCAACGCACGGTTATGGCAATAAATGAAAAATTCGTGAAAATTAGATGCATCTTTGTGATTTTTCGTTTATCGTGTTTTTGCTCAAATCAAATTATCGGAAATATAATGTAGTATCTAATTTTAGAAAATGAAATAATATAATGTAGTATCTAATTTTAGAAAATGAAATATTCGGGGCTTATTTTCAACTATAAAAATGAATTATAAAATCGACACTTTAGGGTTAGTCGCCCCCTTAATGCGTTGCTGAGCCGTTCATAATATGCTTGCATTGGTAATTCGGTACCACGTGGTTCAACGGGGCGATTTCTCAGCTCAAATAAGGAGTGTGATGTGTGCAGCGTATTTACTATTTTCGCCTAGTGCTGTTTCACCTTTAGTCACATCTATAAAGATCAGGTGCGGTCACTGCCTAAAGTTTTTGAGGGGGTCTCACAAAAAAAAAATATCGGAAAAATTATAGGATACCTAGAAATTTCCTTTTAATATTTGGCAAGATTTTGAGATTTTTTAATTTGACCTTAGATTTTGGGGGGGGGGGGGGGGTCATGTCCCCTGTGACCCCTCCTTCTTCGGATCGCGCCTGAAAAAGATAAGTATTTATTTTTTTGAAAGAAACTACCTACAAATATTTTTTTCACTGACTATAATAATAATATATGATGAATTTAATTAAGTACACAATATTAATTTTACATAATTAGTATAATTGGATTGAAGTGTCGCGCAGTTCTGTTGCCATTCAGTGCATGCAGCATGAGACATATCAGCCTTGTATAATTTCTTACAAAACCAATCGGTTGCTTCGCTGCAGTGTAGTTACATCCAGTTCGGTCTCACCTGCCAACGCTAAAACACGCGCGGACGTGGGCGCGGGCCAGGCGCGGTCGCAGCATGAAGTTTTGGAGGGGGTCACACAAAAAAAGTATCGCTGATAAAGGATAACTAGAAACCTTAAATTATTATTTGGCATGATTTTGAGATTTTTTAATTTGACCTTTGATTTTGGGGGGGGCTCATGTCCCCTGTGCGCCCCCCCCCCTTCGGACCGCGCCTGGCGCGGGCGCACGCGTCGGAAGACCGAAGACCGCCGCGCCGCGGGCCACGAATCCGCGAGCGGGCACCCGTCGCGTGCGCCCACCTCATTTAGCGCTGCTAGTAAAATTTTTATCTCGAGCGTGTACAGTTGTGTCGAGTAGATTACCATGGATTAGTTACTAATTTATTATTTGGCAAAAAGACGTCAACGGAAAGAACGTCGAGTGCGAAAAGCGTACGCCCGCGCCGTGTGCCCGCCGAACCCACCGCGCCGTGACAGTCCGTCGCCCGCGTCTGCGCTTCGTCGCATGCGCCTGCGCTGCCTATACTATTTTTCATCATACACACGCGAGCGTGCGCCGGCGAGAGTTTTAGCGTTGGCCCTAAAGTTAGAAGAAGTTTGTCTAAAGCTAATCGCACATATTTTGTCAGCATCGTACGCGTACCGCACAGTACACGATATGCGACGCGCATGGGCGTACCGAGGGGGGGAGCAGCCCCCCCTCCCCTAGATCATGTTGACGTCCCTACTAAGTCACCCTGGTCACGCGTCGCCATGGGCGTACCTACCCTGATTCTGGAATCAGGGTAGGTACGCCCATGGCGACGCGTACGCCGTGTGGTGTTGACAAAATATTATATGCCTTTCACCTTTATTGTACGGCGAACTCAATAAGTTCTTATGATACTCAAATGCATCACAATTTTTGAAATAATGCCATGAGTTTTCTAAAAAGTAGTATTATATTTATTTCATTGAGATTTTTTTGTGTAAATAATAATCGATATTACAATAAATTTTTTATTTACTTGTCTTTTGTATTATTGTTATCTTTGTATAATTGTAAACAAATTAACAAATAATGATAATGCATAATTAATACATAAGTACAATGTATGATAATTTTTTATCAGTTTACAACAAAAAAAATTAATAAAGCTAAATGGTTAATGGTAACTTGACATATTTTCGTTAGGAGGGGAGGTGACGGACTATTTGCAATAATTTTGACCCATGATTGACCTAATATTATTCCTATCATTTTCTGTTCCTACGAGAATACGTCAAATTACAAATAACCTATAGGTAATATGAAAACGTGTTTCAATTTAAACAACCTAAGAAAACCACAATAATAATATTATTGTTTACACTTTACAGTAAGCACTTTATGTAATGAAGTAAGAGCCACTAGCAACCAGAACTTTAGCATTTTATAAAAGTTGAAAGTTTTTCTTTTTTATGTCCCATATGCATATGAAAAAAAATAGAAAGAAAGAAAATAAACTTTATTTGGTAAAACAGTAGATCAACATTAAAATATAGTGCGTCAAGAAAGTGAAGAAATTAAAAAGTGGCAACATCATAGTGTCATCCCTTTTTTTCTTAGATTGATTTGAAAGGGATGACACTACGATGTTGCCACTTTTTAATTTCTTCACTTTCTTGACGCACTATATAAGTCTTACCAAATTGGCACCTACTCCACCTACTCAGGATCAGTTGTATTTTCAGTAAGCACCATTAAAATATAATTTAAAAAATATTAAACACATAAAAGCATTTGCCATTTATCAAAGTTCTTACAAACACAATGTTTGTGGTAACGTAAAGGTAATTAAATATGGGGGTATGAACGACCAGATACAGTTCGGGTTGCGGTTACTGTATCAGGAGTGTAGGAGGTATCAAGTGATGAGGTTGTGCCTACTTTAATTAAAGTATAAAGCAAATTTTTATTACTTTCTTTTGGATTACTCTAGGAATGTCGTCTTCCACTGCTGGACACTAATGAGCAATGATAGTCGCTTCCCACTGCTCGACACCCTCGGTCTTAATTCTTTAGACTTAGTTACTTGACAAGCACTTAACCAAATAATTATGTTTGATATAAATCATGTTTATTTTTATTTAAGTTCTAAGTATCGAAATGTCAGAGAAGTGAGTGGAAGCTGTTGGGGGAGGCCTTTGCCAAGAGGCACACGGAAACAGACCGCGATACCGAATAATAATTAATTTGAATATTTTGCTATGTATGTAAAATGTATTGTTTTTCTTTAAAAGGCTAATAATAATAAAAGTATTGAAAAGTATGTATCTCTTATGCTCAATTTATATGCGTCCGCGCGACAGAGCGGCCGAACCCCATATAAATAGAACCTATATAGATTCGATTACATGTTAGGCGATATGGGCTACTCCGAAGGCTTTGTCGGTCGAATGGAGGTAGCGTATACCTCGCATCTCTGGGTGTGATCGTGGTCGTTCATACGAGCTCTCTCGATCCAATGTATCTTCACTTCGTCTTTACTCGCGAACGTCAACTTGCACTTGGAGCACATGTACCGCGGGTGCTCCTTCTTGAGATGCTCGTAGTAAAATCTTTTCAAAGTGAACTCCTTCCCGCAAAACTCGCAGGTCGTGACCTTGACCTTGGCGGGGTGGCACTGCAGCACGTGCCGGTGGCGGTGGTGCTCGCCCACGAACCTCTCCGGGCAGTACAGGCACTTGACCCGGGCCCGCTGCTCGTGGACGAGGTCGACGTGCTTGGTCCTGTAGATCTCCAGCTTGAACACCTTGCCGCAGTCGGGGCAGGGGTAGCGGCCTACCTTGTGGATCTTCAGGTGCTGCTCGAGCCTGGAGCTGGCGACGAAGGGGTCGCCGCACTCGTAGCAGATGTAGTTGCAGTAGTGCGCGTTCATGTGCGCGTCCAGTACGCCGAAGTTGGTGTAGGTGTCACCGCACAGCGCGCACCGGTGGTCGTCGTTGAGGGCGAACGGTATGACCCTCGCGCACGCCTCCTCGAACGCTATGTCGTGGGTGTCGTCCAAGTGTATGAACATTTTGTTCCAGTCGTGCAGCGGCAAGTCGCACATGTTACATTTCAAGTCTGTGATTTCCATTCGGAGTACCTCGTTGAGATAGGCCGGTCTCAAGATGTCCTCCACGAGTTTCACCATCTCGAAGCGGTGCTCGGTTGTGGTGTGTTCGCGCAACTTTTCGGGATCCTCGAAGAACGGGCTGTGCGAAGGACAGTAGGCGCAGTAATATTTACCGGATTTAATTTTGAACGGAATTGCGTTAGTGAACCGAATTATGGTTCTTATTTCTTCGTATAGCTTCAAATTTTTCTCTTTCATTGCGTACCTCTCTTCGTCTGTAACGAGATCGTATAGGGTTATTACTTATTATTATTACAAGGAACATAGTTACGTATAGTATACCGCAAATTCAACCACATCAAAGGACCATTTTGTTGCCATGAAAAAGTTGTATTTGGTGCGCTTCCGGCGTAGGTACCGTAATAATATAACCTAATCGAAAGTTAATTGAAGTTAGTACAAGAACAAAAAAGATCTTTACTCTGTACTAAATAAGTAATAACATACAATATACTGTTATTGCATGAATGTTATTTATGAAAATCTATATATAGTAAACACAAGAAGACATTAGTTAATTATTATATTGTATTCTAATATATGATGAATGGGTGGATGAACCGGGTAACTAACATTTTACAACATAACAGCAATTATTACTCATTTTTTCCTTTATAATTTGAACAAGCCTTGTAACTTACCTACTTCGTCATCTGGCTAATAATATCTTTATCTAATTTTACATGATTTCAAATCATTTTTCTGGTTTTAAAGTTTTATGCAAAGAAAACGAGTTTTGAAATTGTTAGTTACCTCATACATAAATGTCTTCAATAGGGATGATGACAAGGTCAAAGATTAGCGAATTTTGTTAATAAAATAAAGAAATCACGGTAAAAAATAAGTGGCTCCCAAAATTTCAGTTCGATAGCATTTGTATTTTTTTTGGTATGCGCCTTCAAAGTTGGATAATCAAGTCGAATTTTTTTTCGATTCAATTTCTTAATATTTGTATACCATTCAATAACTTATGCAATTAAAAGCTACTTTTGTCAAGAAACCACTTTCATAAACGCAATATTTAATATACCTACCGAACAAAGTTCTCTTATGATGCGTTCTAACTACGAAAGAGTGACGTCAGTCTTTCGTAGCACTTTGTATGGAGCGTTTCGGGCCGGTCTATTTTATGAGATGTTTGAATTGTCATATCTAGGTGAATTTTTAAGCTATCAGAGTAATTCTTTCAGCAATGTTTCTATTCTTTAAGGGTCTTTCCATTATTACCAACAAGAAAAAAAAATTGTCATCATGCCTATTCAGAAAAGTAATGTAATGGCATTGCATCATTAAAAACATACCTTTTTCTTCCGCATTTTGATTCAATTTATATTGGAGGGTCTTTTTCGGTATGCCATAAATTTCTGCAGCTCTATGAATGGGCAATTCTTTATTTAAAATGGCTTTTTTAGCATTTTTGAGGTCATCCGTACTATAGTTTCTATAGCTTCTTAAATGTTTTCTACGTTTCCTCTTCGGATGGTTGCTGGATATTGATTCTAAAATAGAGATAATTATTTTTAAAACTATTATAATATCACGGACGTAAAAAAAATACGGACGTAGCATTACACTATAAAGAGGTGAAGCATGCAAGGTACGATAATTTCGTTTATTGTACACGTGACCGACACTCACACACGCAACTAGGTACTATAACCCGCTGTCATTATATATTGAGTGACGGCGCCAATGACACGCACACATCTTAGGGGGGTATTACATTATCATTTATATTGGATTATTTCTATGATCATATTATATAGGATCCAATATATATGATCATTTGATCATATCTACTTATTACATTATCATATTTCATTGATCCTATTTTACGTCATATGTGGTTTCAATAGCCAATGGAGAGCGCTAACGCTGACAGGTATTGACGTCAGGGTTACCAGATCTCAGAGAATTCGATTTGTCAAAAGACATCGTCATTTTTAATATGGCTTGTTTTTTGTTATTTCAGCAAGATTATCCAAGTATATAATTAGAAAAATAATTACATTACATTATTTGAAACATATTAACGAACAAGAAATAAAAAACTCTTTTTTATATTAAATAACTGGCAACACCTATTTCTATGACCGTATTGGATCCAATCTCTCAAGCAAATGTCAAAAATCTATGATCAAGGAAGAAATGAATCATATGTCTATATTACATTATCCAATATAATTGACTCAATGATCTCGGATCCAATATATATGATAATCAAATATCCCCCTAAGGGGGATATTAGATTATCATATATATTGGATCCGAGATCATTGAGTCAACGATATTGTATATGATCATAGAAATGATCCAATATATGATAATGTAATACCCCCCCTACACGGGCGGCCATAACTATGCTTCTCTCGTGATTAGACTAGGTTACGTCCGTATTTTTTTTACGTCTGTGTATAATATATATGTATATGTATATACCCCATAACTCTTAGGCGACGTATATCACTACATAGTATAAAGCCTAGTCGCTTTTTCTGTCCTCATGTCCCTTTGTTGCCTTTAATTTCAAGTTTTCTTTAATAGATAAAGTGATTAAACAGGAAGGCTTGTGATAAATATGAAGATATTTATGGGAGTTCGGTATTTTACAAGTAAAATATCAGACGGCCATTCGATAACAGATTCATTGTCAAGGCAACCGTCACCTAACGTCGTCGTCGTCGCCACCTACTTCACCTAAGTGTTACGGGGTCGTCAATTCATCCCCTAAATTATAAGGGTCACCTAATAATGAGCGGTACTAGGCTAACGTTACATGACAGATCAAAAGGAACCAAATTTAAAACGGTAATAGTATGGGAGTTACGATTCCTTAGTTTTTATTATTCGTAGGGTTTAACGGATGAATCGCTTAACGGATGAGCCGATTCCGAGATTCCAATTATATATATATATATATATATATATACAGGGTGTACCAAAAATAAGTGATAATACTTTAGGGTGTGTACGTGTTCCTTGTAGAGAGTTCACTGTGAAAGTAGCAGCGCTGAAAGACCAAAAAAATTTTTCACTTTTGTATGGGGAAACTCGTGACGCTCGGGCCCTTGCCCATACAAAAGTAAAAAAAAAATTTCGTCTTTCAGAGCTGCCACTTTCACAGTGAACTCTCTACAAGGAACACGTACACACCCTAAAGTATTATCACTTATATACATATACACACAAGAATTGCTCGTTTAAAGATATAAGATAATAAGATATACGTCAACTAAGAGTTACGAGGTTGTCAATTCATCCCCTAAAATCTAAATTATAATGGTTTAGAATTAGGTGTCACTAAAACGTTAGTGAAAACAAAACTGACGTTAGGTGTCCCTTATATTGCTAAGGGGCACCTAAATTTTAGGTGATGTTGGTGAAAACGGGCATAAGATTAGTAGATTGTTTAAATAAAATATATATTTTTTTTCTCGTGTGGCAACATTTATGACAATACGTTAGTTTTTATCTCCC
Source organism: Aricia agestis (assembly GCF_905147365.1). Classification (NCBI taxonomy): domain Eukaryota; kingdom Metazoa; phylum Arthropoda; class Insecta; order Lepidoptera; family Lycaenidae; genus Aricia; species Aricia agestis. The sequence goes on along the minus strand of NC_056408.1, from coordinate 19,131,863 downwards.
GATTAGAAAATTGTATTTTATTATTTTAACTAGTATTTTATGTTAACAAAGTTTGTAAAACTAATCCTATGTGTGTAATCTTCAAGAAAAATAAATAATTCATTGGCTAGTGACAGCTGTCGGCACCTAACGAACTTTGCGAATTCAAAGTGGATGAATTTTGTTCCTGATATTCTGCGAATAACCCGGGGAGTATAGTGTTTCATATACATACCACTTCACCTACTGCTCAATATAATATAGTATTAATTGCCTTACACTATACAAAACTTACCCTGAAATAGTTACAAGGAATGACAATAATTTGGCTTTGTTAGTTCTCTCTTAGCTTAACATTTGTGGAAGCTTAAAAGATGATAAACATACACTAGCCGTCATAAACTCAAAATATTGTAGTTTTTATCATAACGTAACTGTCTATAACTACTTAGTATAAGTAAATTTTATGTAAAAAAAAAATTATGTATGTAGGTACCTCATACATTCAATAACCTATACAAATTAACATTCTCATAGGTTCTATTCGGTTCGGTTCATCTCTTGGCTTAACTGTTGTTAAAGCAAAGTAGATGATAAAAAACATACATTATACTATAACTCTATAACATTATCACAATAAAACAATATATTAAGTATAAATAATATTATTCTAGTCTACTATTCAGACTAACATAGCTTGTCACTCTCAAATTTTCATAATGTACAATTAATGTTATTTGAGTATTTGACATTAACCTATATTAAAGTACAGTATACACAGATTACATTCACTACTTTAATCTGTCTATACTATCTTTCTTGTTCCTTTTTTTCATTTATTTCTTAACTTCATTTTCATCTCTTCATTTTGCTTCATTAATTTCAACATTTTCCTGTGTACTTACTGTGCAACTGAAACAAAGTTTGGGGCTGACAAGTAATACTTGGGCAGCAGGTGAGCATTTGCTTTACAACTTCACCCCATAAAATAATTTCTGTATTCAGTTTCAGATATCAGGAATAAATTAATGTGCAAAATGATGACACGTTCAAATGTAGCCCGTCGGACAGAAGAACAGCTCCGAGTTGCTCTTCAGGAGCTAAAGGACTCTAAGGACCAATGTCAACAGCTACTATTTGAACGTGATGAGAGTGAGAAAGAAATGCTTATAATTTTGGAAAAAAACGCAAATTTAAAAGTGGAGCTTAGTAAACTGAATCAACAATATGAACTTATCTGTGACCGTAACTCAGAACTACAAAGTGTTGTGGACAGTTTTGATAATTGCAGATTAGAGTATGAACAATGTTTAGAGGACACAATAATATTAAAAAGAAGCTGCAAGATGCACAGGATTATATAAAGTCCCTTGAGAATCAATTAAACTCAAAAAAATCTGAAGAAACGCTAAGTTTGTATAATGAACTTTTAGGTAATGGAATGGTCTTGTCAAAAAATAACATTACTACTATAGATCTCACCGGGGATGACACAATAAATAATCAACATTTTATGTATAGTAAAAATAAACTTAAAAAATATATCAAAGTTAAAAAATGTATTAGGAAAACGGAGCAATTAATGCAAACAAATAAAAAAATTGTAAAGCATCTTAAAAATTTATCAAAGAATAAAAAAACTATTAAAAATCGATTGTTAAGCTGCTGTAAAGAGTTAGAACAGACTAGGCTTAGTTATGAGGCAGATGTAAGTAGAATTCAATCAGAAATTTCAGATTTGCACTCTACCTTAACACATATCCAAAGTAAGTATGAAATAGCACAAACAGAAATTTCTGCATATATATCAGCTATGGATGACCTCATAGAAATTGGAAAATACAATGAGGAACGTATAAACTCCTTGTATAACAATTGTAATTGCCAGACAAAATTAGGTCATTCACAGAATTATAGTAATAGTTCAGTTATCGTCTGACTCCTCAAATTATTATTATAAAGCTCAAGCATATGCCCCTGAGGCTGGTTCCATCAGTATTTATTGTGATGAAATAGGCCAAGGGGTAGGTGTACATTTGAATAAATTGTGTTTGGGACAAAAAAATAACTTGTACCTGTTTGCCCGGAGCATCATATGAACAAATAATTAGCCGGGCAATTAATTCTACTTTTTGCCCCAACTCAATTTTAGTTATATTAATCGGGAGAAGACGAAAGTTAAACAAAAAACAAATGTTGGATTATATAGACACTGTAATAAAGAAAATATAAGAAAAAATATTTTGTTTACCTTTCCTTATATTATAGAGACAAGTAAAAAACTGCCACACGAGATTAAAGAAAATCATATAAGATATAAGCTGAACAGCCTACTTTGTAGTGCCACCAACCAAAATTGTATACTTTTAAGTAACAATATCCCACAAATAGATGTGGTTGATATTAATAATATTTTAAATTTTAGGTTTAATAATCTAACATATGATAAGTTTTACTTATCACATTCTTATACCAGACATATAGCCAGATGGCTATTTCATTTTTAGTTCTAAGACAAGCCAACAAATTGGCTAAACCATCCAATGCTTTTATTGAGCATTCAACTTTTTTAAACAACTGTACAGATAACAGTTTGGAATATGTTCCAAATGATTTAAATTAGTTACTAAGACAACAGAGGCTCACTCTAGCAATGTATTAAGAAATATAAATAATATACGTGCCCACCACCGGGAAACTACCAAAAATAAAAGAAGTAACTGTAATTTTAATATTAACCTTGTACACCAGAACTTGCAAGGGATGATGGGAAAAGAATTAGGTATCGAACTGTTTTTAAATGAATATAACATAGATATTATGTGTATTACAGAGCACTGGCTTAGAAATTGCGAATTAATATTTAACTTTTGTAACCACCAGTTAGCAAGTTCGTTCAGCAGAGAAAATGCCATTAGAGGTGGCTCTCTAATATTAATTCATAAAAAGCTAAAGTTTAAAGAACGAAAAGATATTGTGAAATTCTCTTCTGAACGAATAATCGAAGTGGCCTGTATTGAGTTGAGCCACCTTATTATTGTAAGCGAATACAGGCCTCCATTAGGTCTATATGACTCTTTTGAAGAAATAATGGAACAAGTTTTAAATAAAGTATGTGCATCTAAAAAAAAGATTATTGTATGTGGTGATTTCAATATTAATTTGTTAGACTTAAGCTCCACCACAATAATTAGATTCACATCCTTATTAAAATCGTTTAACCTAATTAATTTATATAGTGAACCAACTAGAGTTTGCGAAACAACTGCCACTTGCATTGACAATATTTTCACAAATGTTACTCCCTGTAAAAAAGAAATAATTAATGCTCTGAGTTCTGATCATCGTGGACAGTTAGCTTCTTTTAACATTGAATGTGATAGTAATACTAAAGAAAAGATTGAGTTTATTCCTGTAAATACAAAACGTATTGAGAAATTTAGAAGTAAACTTGTTTCAAGTCTTCAGCGCTTAGATATGTCAAATAAACCAGATGAAGCTTTTAATTCATTGTTTAAAGTAGTAAGAAATGAATTCAAGTCTGTGTTTACTTCTAAAACGGTCAGTTTAAATAATAAAAAAAAATTCAGAAATTGGGCAACTCCAGGTATTTTTGTAAGTAGGCAAAGACTGTATGAGTTATATGATGAAAAAACAATGAATACTAGTGAATCCTTTAAAACATACGTGAAGAAATATTCAAAAATTTTTAGAAAAGTCTGTCAAGCTGCGAAGGCCCTCCACATAAAAGAAGAAATAAAGAACTCTAAAAAAAAAGTGAAAACCACCTGGAAAGTTATTGCAGATGAGACTGGAAGAGTCAACTGTCGTAACTCTAAACTTGAACTTTATATTGATGATAAAAAGGTCAACTCTGACCTTGAGGTTGCGACAGTTTTTGAGAAGTTTTTTGCTGACATTCCGATCTCAACTACAAAAGACTTAAATTCCTCACCTGAAGTTGCGGAAAGTTTACTTAAAGAAAATGTCAAGGAATGTGATGTCAATTTTATTTTTAAAGAAATCGACTCCAGGTATATTATTAAGACTTTCAAATCGCTAAATGTTAAAAGTACAACTGATTTCTGGGGTATGTCCACAAGAGTTATTAAATCAATAATTGACATCATTGCCCCGCACGTAGCTCTAGTCTTTATTAATTGTATTAAAAATGGTGTGTTCCCTGACCTAATGAAGCATAGCAAGGTGATGCCTCTCTTCAAAGCTGGGACTAAGTCTGACCCAGCTAACTACAGACCAATATCTATTTTGCCAACTTTTAGTAAAATATTCGAAAAAATAATTCTAAATCAATTACTAGTTCATTTTAACTGTAATAATTTGCTACATAACAATCAATTTGACTTTACTAAAGGTAGGTCCACTACAGATGCAGGCATCAGTCTTCTATGTAGTATATTTGACGCTTGGGAGCGGTCTCAGGATGCACTTGGTATCTTCTGCGACCTATCCAAAGCATTTGATTGCGTTGAGCATGCTACATTAATCAGAAAATTGTATCATTATGGTATAAGGGACACAGCCCTAAAACTGTTAAGTTCTTACCTTGCAAATAGAACGCAAAGAGTTGAAGTTAATTCTAAAAGGTCTAATGGTAGTAAAATAAAGCTAGGTGTTCCACAAGGATCTATTTTAGGTCCCTTTCTTTTTCTCATTTACATAAATGTCTATGTCCTTATCTAGTTAAAGATAAGCATGAGATAGTACTTTTTGCTGATGACACTTCACAAATTTTTAATGTGAAGCGACAACAATATAATTACGACGAGGTAAATAGTGCTCTCTCAAAAATAGTACAATGGTTTAATGCTAATAATTTACTACTAAATTCTAACAAAACGAAATGTTTAAAGTTCAGTTTGCCAAATGTTAGACAAGTACTAACCAATGTACTATTAAATGATGAGAAAATGAAATTAGTGGACACCACTGTTTTCCTAGGTATAACTTTAGACAGTAAATTACAGTGGGGTCCGCATATTGCAAATCTGGCGGATAGGCTCAGTTCTGCAGCATATGCTGTTAAAAAATCAGTGAAATAACTGATGTAGAAACAGCGCGACTTGTTTACTTTAGTTACTTCCACAGCATTATGTCCTATGGAATCCTTCTATGGGGAAATGCAGCGGACATTAATTCAATATTCGTGTTGCAGAAGCGAGCCATACGTTCTATTTATAAGATGTCATCGTGTGAATCCTTAAGAGAAAAGTTTAAGGAAATAAATATTCTGACCGTCGCATCTCAATATGTTTTGGATAACATACTGTATGTAAGAAAGAACTTAAATAGTTTCAAAACGAAAAGCGACAATCATTGTTTTAACACTAGGAATAAGAACAAATTAGAAATACCAGTGATCAGACTTAGCAAAGTCAGCAAATCTTTTAAAGGCCTGTACAATAGAATCCCAGAAAACGTTCAAAGTAAAAGTGTAGTAAAAGAATGTTTGTGTACTAAAGCTTATTATAAAATCAATGATTTCATCGACGACAACACACCTTGGGAATAGGGTGGTTCTTACAGGCTACTAGTATATTTTTTATAAGTAATTCCTATTGTAAATAGCTCTAAGTCATAATATTGTTATATAACACAGTCAAATTAACTAGACGCATGGTGATGACGTCATTACGATGCTTGCATGTACATCCAGTGGTGCGTCAGGTTAATATAATGTAAAGATATACATCCCGGGATGTAATGTACATGAATGTGACCGTGTTGTACTGTTATATGTTTTAAATTTTAATTTTCCATCTTTTTAGTAAAAGATGGCCCCGTGCGAGTTTCTTACGCCGGTTCTTCTCGCCGGGTTAGTTCCCGAACCGGTGGTAGGCACCGTAGTATCGACGTTCGGTAAAGTTTTTGTAAAAAAATTACTCCGAATAAAAATATTTTTGATTTTGATTTTGTAAAAAAATAAGTGTATCCAAAACTTCAGATTGATAACTGTTGTATTTCTTTTGAGCTTTCTGAGTTAGACGTGGGAGAGCCATGCTTCGGCACGAATGGGCCGGCTCGACCGGAGAAATACCACGTTCTCACAGAAAACCGGCGTGAAACAGCGCGCTTACGCTGTGTTTCGCCGAGTGAGTGAGTTTACCCCAATCCCCTACCCTCCCCTTCCCATCCCTATCCTCCCCTATTACCCTATTCCCTCTTAAAAGGCCGCCAACTATAGATGTGAAGCCGGTTGCTAACATTACTAGCCAAGCGGCGAATAACGGCTTTTTTGGCTTATTATCATTACTAGCGATAAATAGCGGCTGGTAACGGCTTGTTACATTTCATTGATATATATTACATGCGTTCGTATGTAAATCAGAAGAAAAACCATGAAAATAATTTCATGGTTTTTCTTCTGATTTACATACAGTAGGATAGACATAAACGGTGACATATTCTGAATCTGTGTTAAAGTGTTAATAGTACTATTTAAAATAATATATATTTAAATAAATAGTAAGTAAGTATATTTATTTTTATTATTATTAATATTTTAATTATTTTAATTTTTAAATTATTTTTTAATGAAGTATTTAATTATTTTTAAATTTTTATTACTTTTAAATTTTTAATTTTTAAATTTTTAATTTTTAAATTTTTAATTATTTTTATTAATTTTTATTTTTAATTTTTAATTATTTTAATTAATTTTACATAAAAAGTATTTTAATTATTATCAATATTAATTAAATAATATATTTAAATAAATAGTATATTTTAAATAATAATTTAACAATAAAAAGCTGTAGTGACCTCAGTCACTTATTCTATTATTGTAGCAAAGTTTATTTTATTTTGTCAAAATTTATAGTTCCTAAATTTACATTTAAATAAGTTTTAGAAGTAGGTTTTTACAAATTTTATCAAAATTGTATTTACAACATTAGATTATACATTTTACAAAAGTTATATTTACAAAAATAGTTTTTACATATTTACAAAAGTTGATTTTATATTTACACTTTTTTATACAACTATACTTTATTAATTTAACGACTGATAACATCTAGTCATTTATCTATATTGTATTCTATAACTACTATTAAACCTAAACTTAGTTATAACAAAATTATCGCTTATTTACAACTAGTATTATAAATTAAATAACTACTTACATAAACTAGAATAAGAATTGTAAAGTAGAATTCTAAGTTAAATAAATAATAACGGGCAGCGAACAAATTAGGCAAGTCGGCAATTACTCGCAATGTATGTTGCAGTGTACAGAAATTCGCACACTAGCTGTAACATTCCGTGGCGCGCGCGCGCGGAACCGGTTCGGCCGGGCGGCCGGCCCTCGCCCCGCCGGCCGGGCGCTCGCGCAGTAGTCTGATCGATGCTTTTACGCCGGACGCATGACTATCGCCGATTTGCTCCTTGCCCGCTTCGCGCTAAATACGTATTTTATTTTCGCCTATTCTCTCTCGCTTGGCTGTGTAGCTCCTTCTAGTAATAGAAAAGGTGGACTGTACTTTTTCCCTTCTTCAAAGCATTGAAAATAGTTTTATTCTTCGATGCTCAAGTCAGGTAACAAGCGGCTGTTTACCCGGTAACAAGCTGCTGTTTATTCGTTTCTAGCGGCTGCTATCGGTTACTACCCGCTTACAAGCCGCTGGTTTACAACTATACCGCCAACGCACCTGCAGCTCTTCTGATGCTGCGAGTGTCCATGGGCGACGGAAGTTGCTTTCCATCAGATGACCCATTTGCTGATTTGCTCGTTTGCCCCCTTATTTCATTAAAAAAAAATAGACATGTCTTTTTTTAGGGTTCCATACCCCAAAGGGTAAAAACGGGTCCTTATTACTGAGACTTTGATGTCTGTCTAGTCCAGTAGTTTTATCTTTCCTAATAAAAAAAATTATATGGTGCACCGCCAAGGCACGCTATACACCAAAAGTGGCCAACACGCAGCCCGCGGCCACATACAGTCCGCTGTCTGTTACCTTGTGGCCCGCGGAGCCGAGCACATTTTTTTAAGTAAAAAAGTTAACATAAAAATTACCTTATTTAATTTCTTTTACTTTTAAAATCAACACATTTCATTCATGTGTGAACAACTTTTTAGTAGAATGAAGCATATAAAATCTCAAATGAGAACATGGATTACTGACGCTCATCTTGAAAATTATTGTTTGCGGGTAGCGAAGTTGCCATTATCAGAGCTAAGCTGATCAACAGCTTAGCTCTGATAAACAAAGTCAGATATCCCATTAATTTACTATTTATTTACCTAACAGAATTATGCAGAATTAAAATTTGTAACTTAAAATATTTTGTTCGAGAATTGTGCAGAAATAAAAATGTGTCACTTAACATATTTTGTTACTAAGAAATTTGTTTTATTAAAAAAAAACTCCAAATATAATGTTTTTTTTGTGCGCTGCTTAGAGTGCGTGTCAGATAACTCTGCGCGTGACTGGGGTGTTTTCTTTGCTTATTTAATATTTTGTTCTAAACTAATAGGAAAATTAGTATACTATTTTGACTGTGCGCAGACTTATCTGGCGCGCACTACGAGTATACATAAAATTTGGTAACTTGCGACCCGGGGTAAATTCTACTTACGAATTTTGGCCCAAGTATCGAAAAGGTTGGCCACCCTTCCTATACACTATCCCCTTACCCTAGAGTTGTGAGTTTCCATGAAACGCTACCGCGCCAGCTAGATGTTGTCTACCACAAGTACAAAAAAGGAAGCATTCAAGTTAGTAATTGTTCATAATTACCTGATTCACTTGAAGAATTCATGCTTTGGGTATCATGGTCCGATGCATGGTATGTATCAGTAACCTTTAAATACTCATCTGGATCTTCTATGATTCTTGCTTTATCATTATTATCATCAAGGTTTTCATCAATTGGAATAAAATCTGGAAATATTCAACAAAGTTAGTTGACAGATTATATTGTTCCTAGATGACCTGGTGAACTTTGTATCACTTCCCTCCTGATATAAATCCTCCCTGATTTTCCACCAATATTACTAAAATGTGCCAAATTGGTTCAGATGTTGCTTCTTAACAAGACTAACAAAATTGGAAAATTATTTTTATTTATTATAGATAGAGACCAATTTGCCTAATGTCCAATTTATATAAAAAAAATTCAAAAATATTACTTGGACGAATTACAAAACAGCTAGACGAACACCAACCACGAGAAAAAGCTGGATTCCATGCAGATTTCTCCACCATCGATCATATGTCGAAAAACAAATTGTAGAGAAATGAAACGAATACAGCCAAAAGCATTATATTATCGCCTTTGTTGATTACAACAAGGCCTTCAACTCACTCAGTCACAACTACATTTGGAGAAGGTTACAAAATCAAGGCTTAGAAAGAAAATATATTCAAATTATTCAGGAAATATACAAAAATATCACAGCTACGATTCAACTAGAATGAACGGGTGAAGAATTTATGATCCACTATCCCCAAAACTTTTTACAGCAGTATCAAAAAATATATTCAGGAATTTAGACTGGAACACAATGGGTATAAGCATCAATTGGTCAAATTTGAATCACCTTAGGTTTGCTGATGACATAGTAATATTCGCAGAAACACCTGAAAGGCTACAAACAATGCTAAACCAACTAAGCTACGAAAGTCAGATCGCAGGCCTATCCATGAACCCAACGAAAACCAAAGTAATGACAAACGGAATAAAAGAAAAAATAAAAATAGGAGAAGAAGCTGTGGAGTATGTTGATGAGTATGTACTCATCAAGTTTATAGATATTTAGGAGTTAGGACAAATAATATCAACAACAGACCAGTATTCGAAAGAAATAGAAAGAAGAATATGTAACACATGGAAGAGGTACTGGTCTCTGAAAGAAGTATTCAAGAATGAAACTGTGCCAATGTCTATTAAAAGTAAATTGTACAATACCTGTGTTTTTCCATGCCTAAAATATGGGTGCCAAACTTGGCCAACCACAGGCAAAAACACCAATAAGCTCGCAGTATGTCAATAATCGCAATGAACAGAAGTATGATAGGAAAAAAGCCCTCAGATAAGATTAGAATAGAAACTATAAGAAGTAAAACAAAAACTAGAGACGTAATAGTTACCATCAAAAAACTAAAATGGAAATGGGCAGGACACATAGTACGTGGCAAAGATAAGTGGAGTAAATCAATAAACTCTTGGTTCTTGGGCCACTTCAAAAGGAAACGTGGACGTCCCCCCAGACGATGGGTAGACGACATAAAGAAGATTGCAGGTCCCACATGGACTAGAATAGCATAAGATAGATACACCTGGAATATGTTGGAGGAGGCCTATACCGTGCAGCAAACAGATAATAAGAAATAGAAATATATTATAGGATATAAAAAATAAATTTGAAATAAAGATCATATTTTAGAGTTAAGCATCAAAATTATCATATAAGTTTGTTATCTGAATAAAGGCTATTATAATTATTATTATGTCAATAATCATGGAACGAAGTATGCTAAGTATAAGGTTACGAGACCGGTGGATAAAAACAAAAATAAGAAAAATAACTAAGTGCTTTAAGTCTGATTGTATACCCATTTTTTTATGTGAGCAATAAAGTGTTTATCTATCTATCTAAGGTAACAGACATATTGATAAAAACTAGAAAACTAAAATGGAACTGGATTGGACATAGAACAGACAATGGGAAAAAATGGTCCAAGGACATAATGGAATGGTATCCTAGACAAGGGAAAAGACGGAAAGGACGTCACACTAAACGATGGGAGCCAGGGTCAGAGACAAATGGAAGGAAATGGGGGAGGCCTATGTCGAAGGACAACCTAACTAAATGTGTTTTTATTGTTTTGCTATAAAAATTATATGGTTAAAGTCAGTGAATAAAGGCTTTATTTATTTATATAGATAAATGAGAAATCACTAAATTGCTGAACATATTTTGTTGATGTTGTGAATGTTGAATGCTTACATATTGCATTTAAGGTTAGGTTAGGTAAGTATATAATACTCACTTTCTTTTAACAGCTCTTGGACGGCCACAAATTCTATTTTTAGTTTCACAGCTTCCCTTACCCGTAGGACACAAGGCTCGCATATCATGTCTTGCTTTCGAATATCCCACTGTAAATAGTAATGATGATATAAACATGATATAAATTATATAACTGACTTTACTAGACTATATGTCTTAATACCATTTAGGCCATAGTAACAACTATTGATAACAAGACAACTCCATTGCGCAAGAACTCATTTATCGCAGTGGAACCGCAGTCCGCACATTCTTACGTATTATAAAGTATCCCATGCCCCATCTCTGGACTCAAAGTATCTCCATACCGAATTTTAGCAAGATCGGTTCAGCGGTTTGGGCGTGAAGAGGTAACAAGACCAAAACAAAAAGACACACTTTCGCATTTTAACATTAGTATGGATGTTGAGCGAAGGTCTTTTTATCATCAGCGCACCGCACTCCGCAGATTCCTACACACACAACATCCTTTCGTTGCGATGACGAATACGACAGAGGAATATGATCTAATCTGATATAAGTAGGTACGCAAATTAATTATTAAATACTTTTACACCTAGTTTATTTAAAGCAATTGCTAAACATTCTTACCGAAAGAGCAAAGCAGTCCCTAATCATTTCACCGTAAACTTCATTCGTGTCGTTGTGTGCATGTCGTTCCCACATATAACGCCAGCCATCGTTGTCCAGGCAGCATGTACATTTTTTATTTAGATTAATTTCAATTTGAATATCATCATAGCCATCACTCATGTTCGTTTTTCAGTAACTTTACTTTCGTTTACAAATAAGATTTTAGAATTTAGGCGGTATAGGATTCACAGATTTAAGTAGCAAGCTAGTCGAAGATCTACACACAGATTACTAGTATATATATTTGGATCTACAACAGGGTTGCCAGATCAAAGACCGATCAAATCGCCACTGCGCGATAAAAAGATAGCCCAAAGTAGCCCAATAAAAAAGAAACACGGTAATTAAACGTAATGTCAATAAAACGTATGAATAATATTATATGCTACTGTTCTATTACATTAGAGTTATGTATTTACATGTAATTTTATCAATATATTAAGGAGACTTGCTTCGTTTAATTCAAGAAGCTTATATAATATAACATAAGATTCTTGGTTTAATTGGATACTTGTAAATTTGCATTAGTGGTAACGAGTTGTTTTTATTTTTTGGGGTTTTTTTCCCAACTATAAAAGTGACATTTAGCAATGAAAATCTATAATTCATAGTATTTATTTTAAAATTATGTATTTACAAATAAAAAATGTTTTATGCATATTAATCGTCATCTGCTGCAAAAAGTTGGATGGTGTCGAGCAAATTACGATCCAACATATCTACTCAGTATATATATGTACTAGCTGTTGCCCGCGACTTCGTCCGCGTGGACTTCAGTTTATAGCGCGCGATGTCAACAAAATTGGTGTCAAAAGCTTTTATAAAAAAAACCCTGGTACCCCTTAAATCAAAACAGCTGTGCAGTGTGCACATAATATTTCATTTTTTTAAATTAAACTTTATAATATATTATGCCAAATTTTAAAGCTTATTTAGCCCTCCAATTACACAACTTTACCCATAAACTATTTATCATTGATAGGTTTAAGGTTACGTCACTGTATATATAATATAATATAAAGTACTGACTTATTAAATAATGTAAAAAAGAAATAACAATCGAAAAAAATCGAAACTCAAATTCACGATGATACCACCTCTTATAGAAAGATGTTGGGCAAGCGTTAGCGCGATGTAAGAGACGTAAGGCGCCATCTAGTATGAATTTTTGGAACTAACTTAATTTGAACAAATTTTCAAATTTTCACCCTCTTACAACCCTTTTTTCCAGTAAAAAAGTAGCCTATGTCCTTTCTCAGGCTTTAGACTATCTGTATACAAAATTTCATTACAATCGGTTCGGTAGTTTTGGCGTGAAAGCGAGACAGACAGACAGACAGACAGACAGACAGAGATACTTTCGCATTTATAATATTAGTATAGATTATCTATGATATCTACTGCCTCTCTCTCACAGAACACTAACACTCCTACCGGAGCTCTCTCTGCTCCTGAACAAAATGATATTCAACAGCCACCCACGCGGCGAACCACAGATTATGAGTGAAATTGGCCGCGCATAGACAACGCATCGCTGCGTTCGTTGATATTATGGCCGCGTTCACGAAAATACAATAGTAGGCAGTAGCCCAATAGGCGATAAGTAAAAAACCGTGTCGCCCAACAGGCGATAAGTCGCCATTCCAAATTTTTTGTAGCCGCGGAGGACCGCAAAATAGCCCAATTGGCTACTTGTCGCCCAATCTGGCAACCCTGATCTACAAATATATTTTTCCATAGACATTTTTTTTTTTTTGTTAATTCGTCCCGGTCGGGACAGGCAAAGGGAGCGTTGCCCATACAGCCATTTCTTTTCCATAGACATTAGACATATTATGGGACCGTGCAGAAACTATAGTTTTTTTTTTCATATAATGGCACTTCGGCTACAACCATAGAGGGCGTCAGTGTTGCCAACTTTTTTTTTACTAACCCACCAAATTCAGCAGCGTAAACCACCAGAAACCGCTAAAACCTAAATGGCCTCTCAAACCACCAGAGTTCCACTAAATAACGTAAAGACAAGAACAACCTATCTGAATATAATTTGAAAATAATACAACAACAACGTCATTAATATTATGAAATAATTATTTTTGTTACTACAAAAAGGAAAACTTTAGTTACCTATGTATAAGTAGGTACTTAATTATAGAGTAAAGATGAACGTCTTTAGAGGAATCATTGTCATTTACTTGTTCAGTTTGAGAAGAATAAATTTCTTTAGTTAAAATTTTTGTAATACGGTATATTTTGGTATTATGTTGTTATTACAGCATTTGCCTTCGCGTGCTAACCTTGCACGGAAGAAAGGCGATCAAACTTCATCCGGTTTCTCTGTTAAGTCTTGACAACATTCATCATGCTAAATAATCGCTCTATATCAGCGTTAGAATGCGGCAAAACGAATAAAGATAATAATAATATAATTAAGTTTCCAGTGTGCGTCTTCACTCTTTCTCATGGGTTAGAAACATAATTTAAAAAAACTAGTGGTTTAACGTCGAAGCTACCACTAACTTAAATAATCTAATCCACTAAGAAATCCACTAGCCACTAAAACCAAATTTTTCCCGCCGAAAGGTACGTCTAATGGCGGCTCTCGACATAGGCGAACGCGTTGGCCAACGCGTCTGCAGACGCGTTGGCAGTGCGCTTGCAACGGCGTTTGTGAGTAATCCACACATAGGAAGGTCGTTCAGTATGCTTTGGATCGCGCCAATGTGCGGACGGATTCAAAATGGATGTTGAGTCGCTAACAGCTGCAGCTGTATATTTATTGACAGCTTATAATTACTGTGTAAATGTGGACAAGAAAAAGTTTAAAGTCTATTCTCGAAATAAATAAATAAAAGGCGAGAAAACGTAACAAACAAAGAAATAAACTCACTTTTACATAATATTTTATAATATTAAAATAATATAAGTAATTATTTTATTACCTACTTATTATTTATTAAATTATTACATATAAAAATTATTACATATTATTATAATTATCATAACTATAACTCCGGGCAAACTGATCGCGCGGCCTATGTGTGGATGGAGCGCAAAGCTTGCGACAAATGTCCTTTGATCTTTCGCCGACATTTCCGACCCGCGCGGCAAGCTCGCAGACGCGTCGGCCAACGTCTAAATACCTACGGCCAACGCGCGAACGCCCGTTCTACACATTGGGCCAACGCGTCTGCAGACGCGTTGGCCAACGCGTTCGCCTATATCAAGAGCCGGCATGAACCAAGGTCTAGTGGAAATTCCACTAAGTTGGCAACACTGGAGGGCGTCGTAATTCGACAGCAGCGACACGATGCGAGTAAAATAAGTAACTTGTGAGTGACTTTGGCTTCGCATTCTCTTTGACCACGGCTAGTTTATAAGCGTTTTTTTTAATGTTTTAGACTATACAATGATTTAATACTTACACTCCCAAGTTGCCACATGCGGCCGCGAGAACAACAACAGATTTCCAAGAATCCGCGATCGAAGGATTAAAGTAAAAGACTAGATGACGCCCGCGACTCCGTTGCACCAAAAATCATTTATCGCGCGAGAACCGTACATTTTCCCGGGATAAAAAGTATCCTATGTCCTTTCCCGGGGCTCAAAGTAAATCCATACCAAATTTCAGCAAATTGGTTCAGCGATTTGGGCGTGAAGTGCTAACAGACAGACACACTTTCGCATTTATAATATTGAGTATGGATGAGTTTCTAACCGTAAACAAAGAACGAACTTGATAAATAATGCAATAAACACGGACGTAAAAAAAATTTTTTTTACGTCCGTGGCAATAAAATAATGAAGATGCAAAAATACTTATAATACTTAATTACTGAAAATGCTTGTGGATTAATAAAATAAAACAAGTTCACTAAAATAAATGCTTTTATTTCATCAACCTTCTGCGATTCGCTCGATACCATCTTTACAACTCCTGTCTGTCACTATTATACCCAATGATATTCTATGTTACTAACGTAACTAGATTGGAAGTTTACGGTAGCAACGCGTTGCCACTTCGAAGATGCCTGCAGGCATATCTCACATACATAATGAGTAATGACATAACGAATATATGACTTGACATTGTCTTTTGAACAAAAAAGTGGTTACGCATTTCTGAGAATCTTTTGTAAGACATTGCTACTCTAGTATTTTAGAAACTCATTGATTATACCTCATCAGTCCGTACCGTATAGTGTATCTCATCAGTGCAAACACTATATAAGTATTCTTTAAAATATAACACTACACTATTAATCTTTTTTCTACTTGAAGAATCATCCTTTTGAGAACCAACACTTTGACAAGATGGTTCAAGTTCAATACTATCCTCAGTGTTGAATTCCTGGCAGGACTTCTCCAAATTATCCTTACTTTTGATGTAAATTTATGCCAATTAAATGAGCGGTGCTTATATATATATATATATGTATATATATATATATATATATATATATATATATATATATATATATATATATATATATATATATATATATATATATATATATATATATATATATATATATATATATATGCCAATTATATATCCAAGTTCTGTTATAACTTCAATATACTTACCTACATTGAAGTTTGAACAGAACTTGGATACATTTAAACGTGGGAGAGCCATGATTCGGCATGAGTGGGCCGGCTCAACTGGAGAAATACCACGCGCTCACAGAAAACCGGCGTGAAACAGCGCTTGCGCTGTGTTTCTCTGAGTTTACCGGAGGCCCAATCCCCAGCGGAAAATATACGGTTTCCGCACTATAAACTTTTTATGATTCTAAAAAAACTAAAGTCCACGCGGACGACGTCGCGGGCAACAGCTAGTATAATACTATAAAGCGGAAAAGTTTGTTTGTTTGAACGCGCTAATCTCAGGAACTATTGGTCAGACTTGAAAAATTCTTTTAGTTTTAGATAGTCCATTTATCGAGGAAGGCTATAGGCTATATTTTATCACGCTAAGACTAATAGCAGCAAAGAAATAGAGGAAAATGTGGAAAAAACGGGGGGAAATTATTTGAAAGGGCTTATTTGAACCCGCTAATCGCAGGAACTACTGGTCCGATTTGAAAAAATCTGTCAGTGTTAGATAGACAGATAGCCCATTTATCTGGTGTGTAATGTGTCGAGCTAGCAACCGGTCGTGCTCCGCGTTACACACGCAGCAAAAGTAATATTTTTGCGAATCGTGCGGCACATTGCCGCTGCACGTGACCATGGCGCTCGTGGCCAACGAGTCAAAGAGAATGTCATACCTATACTACGTAACACAACGAGTTGCTGGCGTTTATCCAGCACGCCATCGACACTATGGACGAGGTCAGCATCATGCAGATCTGCAAGTCCTCCTTCTCCAGCGATTTGCAAGGGCAAGCAGCTGCTGTACGAGACGCTCGGACAGAGTGCGAACATGCCGTCGCGCCGAAGAGACGGAACGGAAAGGAGCGTGCAGGACATCATCTCCCTGCTGAAGCAGACGGATCCTGACAAGGTGCCGGCTTTTGTAACTTTGCGACTGCGCCCCCCCCAAACCCCCCCCCCCCCCTCTTGGAGCTATTGCTTTTAACGAAATGGTATCGCGTCGTTAGTGCTGAGTTTTAATTATCCTTTTTAGAAACAAACTAAGTAGGTAATTGATTGTAAAAGTGAATTTATTCTAAGCTAATCTCAACATACGGATTTCGAGTGTCATTTGATTAATAGGCTTTCGCGGGTGAATCTACTCAAAATGTTATTTTTGGCCAAAAATTGTGTTTTTTAAAAAACCCTTAAATATTGCTCTGAATGTTTCTGGTGTTAAAAGGCACCGAAAAGAATTCCCTTTACAGAAAGAGTCACGAAAAAAAATTAAATAATTTAAGAGATATTTAATATTAAGTAAAAACTGTTGTTCATGACAATGACAAAATTTGTGGAAAATGACATGTTTACTTAGAATAATGACAATTTGTTGAGAATAATGATTAATTTAAAAATCTTATCCATATTCGTGCTGATTATATTATTATTATAAACGCCTCCGTGGTCCAGTGGTTCAGAGCGTGACTCTTGACTCAGAGGTTTGATTCTCGCGTTGGAAACATTGTTAATTGTTATTTCCAAGTTTAGTAAGGACTTAGGACATTGCAAGCTGATCACCTGATTATCTGACACTCAGAACAGGAAAATAATGTCTGACAAGTAAGATGATCCATGCGTCGGATCACGGATGGGCATGTAAAAGTCGGTCCTGCGCATCTCTCGCCAGTCGTGTCGGTCGTCAGTCCCACTGGGTTATGAGAGTTAAAAGGAATAGAGAGTGCTCATGTGTACTGCGCACACACTTTTGCACTATAAAATTACTCCTGCGTAACTGGCCTGGTTTCAATGAAACCAGCCACCGTCACCGAAACCGGTGTGGGGGTTATTATTATTATAAGTAAAAAATAGGATTTTCAATAAAACTTGTATGTTAGTAAATGTGTTGATTTATTATAAAAATGTATTCCCTAAAATATAGCTAATACCAAAATCTGTCTTTGAAAAAATTTATTCTACCTTTTCGAGTTACCTGCAATAAAAAATGTACACCTGTTAAATAATAATAATTCTGATATTTATTATTTCTCAAATAATATTTTATTACCAAACGTTCCGCGCGGCTTCGCTCGCATAAATTAGATATTTCACAGACAAATTAGGGCACAAAAAATAGCCTATGATCCTTGACGTGGTCAAATTCTTAATTCTTATCAGTTATCTGTACCTAATAACAGAAAAATTGCTCCAGTAGCTCGTGAGATAAGCCCCTTCAAATAATTTCCCCCGTTTTTTCCATTTTTTCCTCTATTTCTTAGCTCCTATTAGTCTTAGCGTGAAAAAATATTGCCTATAGCCTTCCTCGATAAATGGGCTATCTAACACTGAAATAATCTTTCAAATCGGACCAGTAGTTCCTGAGATTAGTGTGTTCAAATAAGCCCTCTTTCAAATAATTTCCCCTCATTTTTTCCACATTTACCTCTATTTCTTAGCTCCTATTAGTCTTAGCGTAAAAAAATATAACCTGTGGCTTTCCTCGATAAATAGGCTATCTAACACTGAAATAATTTTTCAAATCGGACCAGTAGTTCCTGAGATAAGCGCGTTCAAATAAGCCCTTTCAAATAATTTCCCTCCGTTTTTTCCACATTTTCCTCTATTTCTTCGCTCCTATTATTTTTAGCGTGATAAAATATTGCATATAGCCTTCCTCGATAAATGGGCTATCTAACACTGAAAGAATTTTTCAAATCAGACTAGTAGTCCCTGAGATTAACGCGTTCAAACAAACAAACAACCTCTCCTGCTTTATAATATTGAAGTGTAGATAACATTTTTACTACTTTTCTTACTATTCTATTACTATTTTTCAAAAATGTGTCAAATAACTACCTAATTGTAATATCGATATTGCATCGCGATTCGATATATTTGTCCCTGTTGTCCCTGTTTTCCAGAAATACAGTTACAGATTTGGTCATTATTCTGAATGATCGTCATTATGTTTTTAGGGCTATTCAGGAAAAACACGTTCAGGAAAATGAGGAATTCACTAAATTCGTTTATAATTAAGTATTGATATAAAGAAAACTAAGAAAATTATTAAGAACTTAGAAATGTTGCGGGCCTTTATAACTTGGTATAAAAAAAAGTAGTTAAAAACAGACAAATGTTGGCACACATCGAGAAAGGTAAATGACGTCTTATTTGGAAATTTTTGTAGAACGTATTTCAAAGTCTCACCTGCATAAAACGAAGACCTCTATCCACACCAAAGCACTGCGATCAAATAAAGTGAGCCAGCAGATTTTATCGCAAAATAGGTTTCAACCCGTCACGTTGAGTATATCGGCAAGGCATTCAAAACAAACAATGCGCAGGACAATGACGCGAATTTTATGAACATTTTAAAAATATAATTTTTAGTTATTTAATGTAAGTTGATGTGTTATTTGTTGGTATCGGGTTGTTTATTAGTTCTTTATCTTCAAATTAACATTAAATTTTTAATCCTTTTTAGCTCATTTTTTTTTATAAATAATAAATTGTAAGCGGCAGTATCGAAACGACACACAAAAATTTCATAATTTGGTACTTTTTTTTATAATAACTTTTGAAATATTAACTCTACTTTCAAATAGTTTTAGCAGCATTTTCATAAGTTAATTAGACATTGAAATGTGTAATGTTACATCAAATTTACGAAGGCGTTTTGAACCCAACTTCGAAGACATGAATTTAGTCTCTCTCAAATATTCGCCCTCGCCCCGTCTCCTGCTTCGGGGGGCTACGCCAGACTTACTAAACATACAGATTTCGAGTGTCATTTGAATAATAGGCTTTCGTCCTGTCTCCTACGTGTAACTGCGCTGCAGCCTCAAAAAGATTGGAAACTCCTGATACACTCTAATATAGCCTTCCTGGGTAAATTGGTTAATTTACCCAGGAAGGCTATATTTTTTTTTAATGGATCAGTAGTTAATGAGAATAGCGCGTTCAAATAAACAAACTCTTCAGCTTTATAATATTAGTATAGATGTGCCGCCCATCCGTCCCGTCCTCCCCGGGGACAGCTAGTTTATTATATAAGTACTTACCTGGATGACCGAGCTTTGCTCGGTATAGCTTTACACTCATTGTCTTCGTGTTACTTAATAACGCCATCTACTGGTCGTTAACAAAGTACAAGAATTGCTCGTTTAAAGATATAAGATTGATAATATGTATGTTAGATTTAAGGTATTTGTTATAAGTATGGGCCTCTGATGCCCGAAATAAATGATTTGATTTGATTTGATTATCGAGGAAGGCTATATTTTATCACGCTAAATTAATAGAGAAATAGACGAAAATGTGGAAATGACGAGGGAAATTAGGAAATTATTTAAAAGGGCTTAAATCTCACGAACTACTGGAGCAATTTTTCTGGCTTTCTGGCAATATTTGGCACAGGTAAGAAGTAGACTACGTGAAGGATCATAGGCTATTTTTTGTGGACTAATTTGTCTGTGAAATATCTAATTTACGCGGGCGATGCCGCGCGGAACGTCTACTATTTATTATTTATGTTTGCTATTATATATGTTACGCTCAAAGACCGAAAACGCTCAGTGAGCGAAAAAATGGCTCACAACGCGTTGTGGTAATAGTGAAACGGCCACGACGCGTTCTGGTAATCACAGAAATACCACAAAGCGAAATTCGTGTCGTGGCTGACGTGCTATTCGACCACAACGCGTTGTGGTAATCGAGTAAAACCATGAAGCCTTCTGCACATTCAAAAACAGCCACGACGCGAATTCGTGTTGTAGCCCTAATGAAAACGGCCACGACGCGTTCTGAAACCAGGCCGTGTTACGCAGGAGTAATTTTTATAGCGCCCAAGTATGTGCGCAATACACAAGAGCACTCTGATTTCAATGAAACTAGGCCAGTTACGCAGGGGTAATTTTATAGTGCCCAAGTGTGTGCGCAATACACAAGAGCACTCTGGTTTCAATGAAACCAGGCCAGTTACGCAGGAGTAATTTTATAGTGCCCAACTGTGTGCGCAATACACAAGAGCACTGTTTTTTTTTTAAATGAAATAAGGGGGCAAACAAGCATACGGGTCACCTGATGGAAGGCAACTTCCGTCGCCCATGGACACTCGCAGCATCAGAAGAGCTGCAGGTGCGTTGCCGGCCTTTTAAGATAGAATAGGGTAATAGGGGAGGGTAGGGAAACGGCCACGACGCAAAATTCGCGTCGTGGCCCTAGTGAAAAGGGCCACGACGCGTTCTGGTAATCACAGAAATACCACACAGCGAAATTCGTGTCGTGACTGACGTGCTATTCGACCACAACGCGTTGTGGCAATCGAGAAAAGCCATGACGCGTTCTGAGCATTTAAAAACAGCCACAACGCGAAATTAGCGTCGTGGCCCTATTGAAAACGGCCACGACGCGTTCTGAAACCAGGTTAGTTACTCAGGAGTAATTACTATGAAAATACAGCAAAATAATTAAAAAAAACTTTATTTATACCTGTAAATAAAGTATCTAATTAGGCTTCAATAAAACTAACATGTTAAATTTTTTGGAAAGGAATCAATTCCATATGTTCACGCCAATGGTACTTCAAGCTTACAAACTTTTCAAATTCTGTCCCGCACACACCACAGACATAATTCTTCTTAGCTCTCTTCCGTTTTTTTTTCATATGCATTTTCTTTATATGGTTATCCAAAGAGGCACTGGATTCAAAACACGTGCCACAATATTCACAGGGCATCTCGGTACAATTCTCGCTTTTGTCAGTGGTCTTACTGTTGGAATACCATTTAACGTCTACAGCACTATCACTATGGTCGAGCTCAATATGTCGGATAACATGTTGTTGCATTGCAAATACTTTATCGCATATTTTGCACACAAACTTTCCAGTCTTGTGTATTCTGAGGTGGGCATCGAGGCGAGTAGACGACAGAAAGGGGTCCCCGCACTCATAGCATATGTAGTTGCAGTAGTGTGCATTCATATGTACGTCCAGATTACCAAAGGTCGTGAAGGTATCGTAGCACAATGTACATTTGTTGTCGATCGTAAGGGAAAATGGTATAATTTTATTATAAGCTTCATCGAACTCCAGTTCGTGAGTCTGCGCAAAATGTACAAACATGGAATTCCAATCCTCGATGCTTATGTTGCAGGACGTGCACTGCAGGTCTGTAATGTCCAATTTTAAGACTTCATTGATGTGCCAAGGTCGCATCATAAATTCAACACCTTTTATATAATTGGTTTTGTGATAAAATTTCATGTGTGATCTCAATTCAATATTGTCATCAAACGCTGGTCCATCGGTGAAGCAGTAGGCGCAAAAGCGTCTGGTGATTTTGGTCTTGAATGGAACAGCATTGGTATTTTGTAGGAGGATTTGAATTTCATTCACTAGTTTTAACTTTTTTTCACTGCCCACGTGTCTTGCTTCTGTAAAATTTTAATAACATATATTAACTGGCAACAACTTTAATTATATACTGTTTCAGTAACAATACAAACTTTGCATTTATGTTTGTACAGTAAATAAAGTTTATACGTGGGAGTGCCATGCTTCGGCACGAATGGGCCGGCTCGACCGGAGAAATACCACGTTCTCACAGAAAACCGGCGTGAAACAGCGCTTGCGCTGTGTTTCGCCGAGTGAGTTTACCGGAGGCCCAATCCCCTACCCTATTCCCTTCCCTATCCTCCCCTAATCCCTCTTAAAAGGCCGGCAACGCCCTTGCAGCTCTTATGATGCTGCAAGTGTCCATGGGCGACGGAAGTTGCTTTCCATCAGTTGCGGAAGTTGCGTTTGCTCGTTTGCCCTCTTATTTCATTTAAAAAAAAATTATAATGACCTCCTTGGTAATATTATTGTTAGACAGAAAAAACACAATCTCAGCGTATTTCAAAAACTTTTACAGGTTTGTATTTTTCTGGTCTAGTTAATAAAACTAAAATCATACTGTACCATATTCATCGAGAGGTTGTGCAAGGCGTAATGCCAAAGTTTTCCGGGGCACACAAAACTTTGTAGCCGCTTCCGACATGGATTTACCGTGCACCTTGACAGCCTCTATTGCTTTATCCATTGCCTCCTTTGTATACAATTTGTATTCTTTCTTTCGCTTTGTTTTATTGGTTATACTTTGAAATATCCTAAACATTGCTAGAAATATTGAGGTGAATGTAAAAGTATGTTTACAATTTAAATGAAATTTATCACATCAAAAAAGTTGGAGGTATTGGAGCGTAGCTAAAATTACAATAAAGATAACAAATACAATGCATACTTTGTATCAAAATAACCTCATTATTACCTGGATTATTTGAATCCACAGAAATATTATCTCCCATATCATTGACAGTATCACCTTGTTCCATGGCAAACATATCAGATGTTTCTAAAACTTCATATTCTTCATCATTCTGGGCTTCAGATTTAATCAACAGTTGGCCTTTTTTTACATTTAACATTATATCTAAAATATTTAAACATTTTCTGAATATGTATAGTTTCACAAAGATAATTTTAGTGTTTTGCTTTTTCATCATTTCAAGCAAAAAAAAAAACAAATCAAGTTTAATAGGCTTGTCTTAAGTAATAAGAAATATGGTGTTACTTATCAGGTGAAAAATGCCTCCTTCGATTGTGGATTCTTAGAAATCTATTGTTTACACGGTTGAAATGTTTGGGAGTTGATAGGTTAAAACAAAGTAATAAATATTTTTAGTTCCTGTCAGTTTTAGAGCCTAGTTAACTATGAAGCTTCATAGGTAATACATCGATCGTGGGAATCACAGACACAATTATAGATATTCAATTGTTATGTGGCACCCAGGGGCCGCTTGGGACTTGATGGGTTAAATAGACTCAGAGACTGACAGGAACTAAAAATATTCATAAATGAGTTTTTAGTATAAACTCATTTGAGATGCCACTAAGGTATTTTCATGTAAAAAATTGATTAGACAAAATGTGTTCATGTCATACTTTCTCTCAAAACCTCTTGTGCAGCTAAAAACTCAATCTTTAGCTTCACAGCTTCTCTCAATCGATAAATACAGGAATCACATATTAGTTCTTCATTGTCTGCATCCCACTGCAACATTATATTGCAATATTATTAAATATAATAATTTATTATTTATATATGTAATATTTTTAAATTTCATAATTTATAAAGGCCAGTTGTATTTCTTTTTATATAAGTATATTAAATTTTAATTTGTATTAATAATAATATTTGGCAAAGGGCAATGATTTGAGGGATTGATGTTGGGGGAGGCCTTTGCCAAGACTCAAGAGGCACACAGAAACAGAGACCGCGCTACCAGTAATAATTAATTTGAATATTTTGCTATGTAGGTATGTAAAATAAATATTGTATTGTTTTCCTGAATAAAGGCTAATAATAATAATATATCATGTACTAAATAAACTGTCAGTGACCTGCATATTATGCATGCCTAGTGTAGAAATGTGGTAGAAACCAATGTTGACACGTCTTGTATGTTAAAGTAAAATGTTATGAAATAAATTAATGATGAATGAATTGTAAAATTGTTTTGTAACAGTGACACTATTATATGTAATTATAAATTTCAGAAAGCAAATAACTTTTAAAGCATGAACTATCATTCATGCATAGCAATGTTGAATTCCAAATATGATGTAGGTACATTAGAATTTGGAAATTAAAATGAAATGCTACAATTAAAGCCTCCTCCCTCCCTTATAGAACCCTCATTTTAATTAAATAGGAAGTCTAAATAAGAACTTACCGAAACACCAAAGCAATCACATAACATTTCCCCATATACTTCTCTATCATTGTCGCTTAAATATTCAGCCCACATATTCTTAGATCCAGGGTTATCCAAGCAACACCTACAAACATCTCTATACTTCAAATACGTTTTGTTTTCGTTCATTTTTGATTTTATGGAACCTCAACAAACAAGCCAAACCAAGCCACCAATTCACCAAAAATGCACTAAAAACTCAAAAACAGTGTTGCCAGTGCTGTATGTTCCAAAGTTACATAATGTCATGCAAAAAGTAACATTTTGAGGGGAAAAGTAACATTTCGACGGGGGGGGGGGGGGTTGGATCTTTCTCCAGGCTGTATCGCAAGAACCGCTAAAGCTACACTTATGAAATTTTCACAGACAACAAACTTGATTTTTTGGCATTTTGTGCTGGATATCAATAATGGTAACAGGTAGGCACTTGAAATTTCCACAAAATCCTTTATTAAATATGTGTATACTTTATTAATAAATAAAAAAAATATTCAAATGAAAATATAATAAAATAAGCTCTTATAAACAAAACAACACAATTTTTGGCCTATTTTTGCTCTACGGAACGGAACCCTTAATGAGCGAGTCAGACTCACACTTGGCCGATTATATTTTATTTTTACGAAGGCATTTTATTTTGTTTAGCTCCAAGTCTACCAACATGTTACATGACGGTCATTAAACAAAACTTTAAACTAAGGTGCGATAAGGCTTTAATTATATGAACGTCGGCGGTGCGCTGCTGATAAAGGAGAACTGTCAAAAATTGCGTTTTTGTATGATGGCAGTGGTAGTTCCTTTTTTCGCCACGTTCATTTAAAGCCTTGTCAGCTGTAACGACAAAACTCAATAAAACTTAGTGCGTTTCGTTTTCGCATTTTTGGTTTCAAACATTTTTTTTTTCAATTACCAAAAGTAACGTAAAAGTAACATCTGTAGTCATGTCACATGAATGTAACATGCAAGGGTCAAAAGTAACGTAAAATGTTACAAAAGTAACATTCTGGCAACGCTGCTCAAAAAAGCCAAAGCCAGTGTTGCCAGATGGTCTTCACTCTCGGCGCCGCGCCGTACCCATATATAAAAAGTACTCTGTGGCCGTACCCCTGATTTAATCGGTGTATAAGCGTAACCTAACCTAAACATAACCTAACCTGAACTAATTTGATTTCCCCCTAGAAATCCCCCTAGATTACTTTTTCTTTTAATATTCAATAAAAATATATTAATAAACTTTATTACAGCTCGACAAGGCTTTATATAAACGCGGCGAGAAAAGGAACTAACGCTTCTATCATACAAAAACGTCACTTTTTACAGTTCTCCTTTCTTCTTTTTTATTAATGGCTCCTTTACCAGCAACGCCCATTGACATCATTGGCATATTCATTTAAAGCCTTGTCGAACTGTAATAAAGTTCGACAGAAGAGAAGAAACATCTCGAATCTCGACCTCGATTAGTTGTTGTGGCGCTCAAGTAATTTAAAGATGGTAAAAATTATTAGGAACGTGATATTTGACAAAAAAACTGTATTTGACGTGTATTTTGAATTTCCCCTAAAAAATCCCCTAAATATTTTTTCCCCCTGTTTTGCCCCTAACTTAGTCGAAAACCCCCTAAATCTAGGGGAAAATCCCCTGATCTGGCAACACTGTAAAGTCCAAATTCCAAAAAAAAGCGGCCAAGTGCGAGTTCGACTCGCCCATTAAGGGTTCCGCAGCAGTAATAAGGTTTATTTTAATGAAATTAAAAGGTTTTTGATTTATTTTTATATTTCAGTTGATTTAATGAAAATTAATTTAAGGTTTACCCAGTGTTGCCAACTATGGGGATTTCCCACTAAATTTAGTGGGAAAAAATACATTTAGTGGGTTTTTAGGGGGTAAAATATTTTGGGGGTAAAATTTTTGAAGAATGGAACTTTTCTTTTTAATAACAACCTTAAAGTGGCTTTCGGATCTTCGCCACGAGCGACCGCGACGGACGAAAATTCAAACGAAATGCCATTTTATGACATAGGCTATGGGTTTCATTTTACTCCGCCACTAGCTTCTTCGCCGCCCGCGCTGCCGGCGGCAGTATGGGTCGCTACGTATATGTCTGTAGAAAATGATACCTATATTCTATGTAGTAAAGTAGCATTTTAATTGAATTTTTACCGGTCGCGGTCGCTTGCGGCAAAGATCCGAAAGCCACCTTTAAAATGGAACTGACGCACAAAGCAACATGTCTCTATAGTATTTTGAGTCGTACCAGCTGACACTGCACAGTAGGCTGACAGATAGATATCTATACTAATATTATAAATGCGAAAGTATCTCTGTCTGTCTGTCTGTCTGTCTGTCTGTCTGTCTGTCTCGCTTTCACGCCAAAACTACTGAACCGATTGCAATGAAATTTTGTACACAGTTATTCTAGAGTCTGAGAAAGGACATAGGCTACATTTTGATGTGGGAAAATATCTTATTTCCATGAAAATATCGATGAAAATTACTTCGCATTGCGCGTGGCCAGCGCTCATCCCGGGGGTCCTGGGTTCGAGTCCCGCAGGCGGAACAAAAAGTTTTCAATGTTCCTGGGTCTTGGATGTGTATTAAAATAATATTTCAAAAATCTTAAATATATTTTATGTATAATATTATAAAAAATCCAGAAATATATCGACGCGATGCAATGAACATTTTAGTTCTAATACGATTCAACAGATGGCGCTTTTTTTTTTACTTCGTTCTAACATAGAACTAATCATACTTATTAGTTATTATGTTTTTGTTTATAGTTTTTAATACGTTAGAATATTATGTTTAATAATATTATCACTTGCTATAATAATAATCAATCTATCTGATCTTATAGAACTCCTACTGCATTTCTAAGGAGTTCGAGTGTGTTGTGTTGGCCTATATTCCATCCAGAAAATATTTTTACATTTTAATTCTAATATATGAAAACAGATGGCGCTTTATTTTTTACTTCATTATTATAACAGAACTAATCATACCTACTTTATTATATATTATTGTTTTTATTCATAACTAGCTGTTGCCCGCGACTTCGTCCGCGTGGACTTTAGTTTATAGTGCGCGGTGTCAACAAAATTTGTGTCAAATTTAAAAACTTTTTAAAACCCTGGTAAGTGGTACCCCTCTTAGGGCCGCGCAGCGCGCTACACCGGAATGGCAGCGCTGAAAGTGCTCGCCTCGCCGCTGCCATTCCGGTGTAGCGCGGCCCTTAATTAATCAAAATACCCAAAAACAGCTGTGCAGTGTGCACATAATCTGTACTAATATTATGAATGCGAAAGTATCTCTGTCTGTCTGTCTGTCTGTCAGTCTCGCTTTCACGCCAAACGCCAAAACTACCGAACCGATTGTAATGAAATTTTGTATACTGATAGTCTAAAGCCTGAGAAAGGACACAGGCTACTTTTTTACTGGAAAAAAGGGTTGTAAGGGTCGTAAATTTGTTCAAAAAATTCATAATGGCGTTCATATGGCGCCGTGCGTCTTCTACATGGCGCTGACGCTTGCTCAAAAGTCTTTCTATAAGAGGTGGTATCATCTTACATTTAAGTCTCGATTTTTTTCGATTGTTATATCTATTCTACGGTATTAAATAACTCAGTACTTTATCTGTGCAGGCAGTGACGTAACCTTAAGACCAAATTTCACCAACGACTGTTAAAGTTAATGCTCGAATTAGTATCACGTTAGCTGTTTCGTTTTTCATATGAATGAAAGAGAAGACAGGATATTTTAACAAGCTGTTAACACTAACAGACGTTGGTGAAATTGGGGCTAATCCTATCAATGATAAATAGTTTATGGGTAAAGTTGTGTAATTGGGGGGCTAAATAAGCTTTAAAATTTGGCATAATATATAAAGTTTAACATACAAAAATGAAGTACTTATTGTTTGCACACTGCACAGCTGTATTGATTTAAAGGGGTACCAGGGTTTTTTTATAAAAGCTTTTGACACCAATTTTGTTGACATCGCGCGCTATAAACTGAAGTCCACGCGGACGAAGTCGCGGGCAACAGCTAGTACTTAATATTAATTATTGTCGTTGTAAGTAATGAAAAAAAAAATGAACTATTTAAAAACTGCTGGCCTGTTTGTTTGTTTGGCCTGTTGAAGGTGTATTTCAGCGTTTTGACCCCAAGCAATTTTAAATATTTTGATTTTTTGGGGAGTTTTGGTTGAAATTTAGTGGGTTTTGAAGTTGCTTTAGGGGAAAAACGTTTTGAATAGTTGGCAACACTGGGTTTACCATTTATGCAGCGTTGCCAGAATGTAACTTTTGTAATGTCGGCTGTACACTCTCGCTGAGAGCGCTCGGGCGAGAGTCTCGTGCGAGAGCCCCTTGCCCGAGTGCGATCATGTACATTCTCGCTGAGTTCAATCGCAGTTATGAACTCAGAGAAGATGGACCATTATTTTTCTCTATGCATCGAAAGATATCATTGTAATCCAAAGATCTATAATCAAATTTTATTTCTCACAGTTAATGATTGATAATAACGTTTATTGTTTTTATTGTTATTTTTCTGTTCTGCACTGTCTAGCGGCGCGACTAGTAGTGAAAAACGCTAGAGTGTACAGTAATGCGCTCGCTTTCCTCGCGAGACCCTTTGTCTCGGGCGCAAAATACCGACACTGGACCGAGAGGGTCCGAGACAGGCGAGACGAGGCGAGCGCACCCATTTACACTCTCGCACTCGGGCCGCCTCGCTGTGTCTCGGCGAGAATGTACAACCGACATAACATTTTACGTTACTTTTGACCCTTGCATGTTACATTCATATGACATGACTAAAGATGTTACTTTTACGTTCCTTTTGGTACTTAATTGAAAAAAAAAGATGTTTGAAACCAAAAATGCGAAAACGGAACGCACTAAGTTTTATTGAGTTTTGTCGTTACAGCTGACAAGGCTTTAAATGAACGTGGCAAAAAAGGAACTAACGCTGCCATCATACAAAAAGGCAATTTTTGACAGTTCTCCTTTATCAGCAACGCCCCCGCCGGCCGCCCACGTTTATTTAATTAAAGCCTTGTTGCACCTTAGTTTTAAGTTTTGTTTAATGATCAGATTGTTTCAGTTCATCTCTATATTATTTATAGTATGTTTTCGTGCATTCTGGATCCCCCCCCCCCCCCCCCCCCCCCCGGCAATTTATTATATATTTATATATAAGTAATACGAAATGTTACTTTTCCCCTCAATATGTTACTTTTCGCATGACAATATGTAACTTTCGAAGGTTATGTAGCTCTGTATCGAAGAATATTTAGCTCTGGCAACACTGCATTTATGTCTTATAAAAAAAACTACTGAGGATGAGGGTAGTTGAAATTATATGAGGGCGGACGCATTTAATGTGTATCTGCATAATTAAACGCATTTTAACTACCTAAACGGATAAAAACTGATGGAAACTTTTTGTAATGGCTGCAAGGCTACGGTCAATGATGTTTTTCATATGAAATGTGTGAGATGTTTGAAGATTTACCATCTTAAGTGCCTGTTGCTGACTAAGAGCAATACAAGGATTTTACAGAAGACTAAAAAGCCACTTGGCAATGCCCGAAATGTGTATGTAATACTCCAAGAACAAACAATTCAGAAACACCTGTTCGAGATACATCTATATCGAAAAAAAATTCACCGATCTCTTTTGTGAACACCAAACGAGGAGGAAGCAATACAAACATAGAAATGGCTACAAAATCGGATGATATTGCAGTTTATTTTAAGAAAATTATGGATAGCATGGACAAGCAAATGACGGAATTTCTTTCTAAATCTATATACATTCATATGCAATATGCATGTAGTAAAAAACGGTTCTTTCAATATTTACAAACAGACACTCCAATTTTATTTATATGTTATACCTAGATGTGTATAGATGTATAGATTAAATACATATCATAAAATATCATAATATTTTTTATTGCAATTATTTTTAACCGACTTCCAAAAAGGGGGAGGTTAGACGTTTATTAAACTTACTGGTACAAATAAAGTTGGGATAGCTCCTTTAACCAAAACAATATTTATTCTACTTTGTCTTTTAAAATTTTCAATGAAATGTTTGCTACATATTGTTGAATTCTTCTTGGGATTCCAACCAACACGCCCAATTAGAGGAGGATCTTGAGGGAATCTGTAAAACAAATGATTATGATGAATTGCTAACAAAAGGACAAAAAACAAAGGGACAAATGTCAAAAGAGTGTTGCTATTGCTTAAAAAAAAAGTTTCGCCTCCTAGACATTCTTGACGCACTTCTCCAGTCTATACTCTATTATGTTCGGGCCACACTAACGTTTAACGTCAATGCCCAACAACGCGACAATTATTGCGATAATTTTAACGCGTTAAAGTGGGTGGCTACACTTGAACGGTCAACGTTTAATGCCCAACGGCGTTGAAAACGGGTTGATTTTACTTAACTGACTTCATAAAAAGGAGGTTATCAATTCGACGCGTGTGTATGTAACATTCCAGAACTGCCTAATTCTCGTATATCAGCATCTGAACAAATGTGCCAAAATATTTCAAAAGTGTAGGTATTTATACAGTACGTAAGTGGGTATGTATGTATGTATGTTTTTATGTTTGTGTTCATCTCTGGAACTACCATTGCGATTTCAGTAAATCTTTTTTTGTTGTACTAGATATATACTAGATATAACTTAGGCAATAGTGCAAGTTGCATCAAAATTGGTTCAGTAGTTTTTTAGGTAGGGCGATTTAATTCTAAATTACGTACAATTTTGAAGTTGCTTTTGTCTTTTTATAATGTTAATTAATTTCTTCAAAAGGTAATAATTCTATTATTCGTCGTCAAGCATCACTTTGCATTCCACGATTCTTGTAACTTTTGACTTTCAGATTCCACAAACATGGTTCGGTTTGCAAAATCTCAAAAAAAAAAGCAATTATTTTCTCATTAGGAGTAACTAGAGTGGAGTGAAGACTCTATTAGCAAAGTGCGTATTTAAATTGAAAAAACGTGCGATTTAAATGCAAACAAGTCTAAGCCAACACGTGTGATCCCGTCGGGCTTCTAAACGCAAAGTGACGATACGTGGTGTGGACGCTTCAACGCATTAATTCTCGCGTTAATCTCTTTGATGTACCGCCACTAGAGCTATCGCAAAACGGAAAACGGCTTTGTAAACGCCGTTGAAAATTATCGCGTTAAATTGTGGCTACACCTACGGCTAACGTCCAACAACTCGATAATTAACGGCATTTGACGTTAGTGTGGTCCGAACATTTGATGTACCGCCACTAGAGCTATCGTCAAACGGCAAACGGCATTGTAAACGCCGTTGAAAATTATCGCGTTAAATTGTGGCTACACCTACGGCTAACGTCCAACAACGCGATAATTAACGGCGTTTGACGTTAGTGTGGCCCGAACATTATAGTACCTCAATGGAAGGAATGGAAAAGTAAAAATGGATGTATGGGCAACGCTCCCTTTGCCTGTCCCGACTCGATCGGGACGAATTAAAAAAAATAAATCAAAACAAAGTAAAAATAAGAAATCGGCTCCGTGTATTATTGCCAGTGTTGCCAACTTCGTGGAATTTCCACTAGATCTGGTGGTTTAGACGTACCTTTCAGCGGGAAAAATTTGGTTTTAGTAGCTAGTGGATTAGTTTATTTAAGTTAGTGGTAGCTTCGACGTTAAACTTATTATGTTTCTAACCCTTGAAGACGCACACTGGAAATTTAATTATATTATTATTATCTTTATTCGTTTTGCCGCATTCTAACGCTGATATAAAGCGATTATTTAGCATGATGAATGTTGTCAAGACTTATTCAGAGAAACCGGATGAAGTTTGATGGCCTTTCTTTCGTGCAAGGTTAGCACGCGAAGGCAAATGCTGTAATAACAACATAATACCAAAATATACCGTATTACAAAAATTAAAACTAAAGAAAATTCTTCACAAACTGAACAAGTAAATGACAATGATTCCTCTAAAAACGTTCATCTTTAATCTTAAGTTAAGTACCCACTTATACATAGGTACATAGGTAAGTAACTAAAGTTTTCCTTATTGTAGTAACAAAAATAATTATTTCATAATAATAATGACGTTGTTGTTGTATTATTTTCAAATTATATTCAGATAGGTTGTTGTTGTCTTTACGTTATTTAGTGGAATTCTGGTGGTTTGAGAGGCCATTTAGGTTTTAGCGGTTTCTGGTGGTTTACGCTGCTGAATTTGGTGGGTTAGTAAAAAAAAAGTTGGCAACACTGATTATTGCTGATATGTTTTTCAAAAATCTATACTAATATTATAAATGCGAAAGTATCTCTGTCTGTCTGTCTGTCTGTCTGTCTGTCTGTCTGTCTCGCTTTCACGCCAAAACTACTGAACCGATTGCAATGAAATTTTGTACACAGTTATTCTAGAGTCTGAGAAAGGACATAGGCTACATTTTGATGTGGGAAAATATCTTATTTCCATGAAAATATCGATGAAAATTACTTCGCATTGCGCGTGGCCAGCGCTCATCCCGGGGGTCCTGGGTTCGAGTCCCGCAGGCGGAACAAAAAGTTTTCAATGTTCCTGGGTCTTGGATGTGTATTAAAATAATATTTCAAAAATCTTAAATATATTTTATGTATAATATTATAAAAAATCCAGAAATATATCGACGCGATGCAATGAACATTTTAGTTCTAATACGATTCAACAGATGGCGCTTTTTTTTTTACTTCGTTCTAACATAGAACTAATCATACTTATTAGTTATTATGTTTTTGTTTATAGTTTTTAATACGTTAGAATATTATGTTTAATAATATTATCACTTGCTATAATAATAATCAATCTATCTGATCTTATAGAACTCCTACTGCATTTCTAAGGAGTTCGAGTGTGTTGTGTTGGCCTATATTCCATCCAGAAAATATTTTTACATTTTAATTCTAATATATGAAAACAGATGGCGCTTTATTTTTTACTTCATTATTATAACAGAACTAATCATACCTACTTTATTATATATTATTGTTTTTATTCATAACTAGCTGTTGCCCGCGACTTCGTCCGCGTGGACTTTAGTTTATAGTGCGCGGTGTCAACAAAATTTGTGTCAAATTTAAAAACTTTTTAAAACCCTGGTAAGTGGTACCCCTCTTAGGGCCGCGCAGCGCGCTACACCGGAATGGCAGCGCTGAAAGTGCTCGCCTCGCCGCTGCCATTCCGGTGTAGCGCGGCCCTTAATTAATCAAAATACCCAAAAACAGCTGTGCAGTGTGCACATAATCTGTACTAATATTATGAATGCGAAAGTATCTCTGTCTGTCTGTCTGTCTGTCAGTCTCGCTTTCACGCCAAACGCCAAAACTACCGAACCGATTGTAATGAAATTTTGTATACTGATAGTCTAAAGCCTGAGAAAGGACACAGGCTACTTTTTTACTGGAAAAAAGGGTTGTAAGGGTCGTAAATTTGTTCAAAAAATTCATAATGGCGTTCATATGGCGCCGTGCGTCTTCTACATGGCGCTGACGCTTGCTCAAAAGTCTTTCTATAAGAGGTGGTATCATCTTACATTTAAGTCTCGATTTTTTTCGATTGTTATATCTATTCTACGGTATTAAATAACTCAGTACTTTATCTGTGCAGGCAGTGACGTAACCTTAAGACCAAATTTCACCAACGACTGTTAAAGTTAATGCTCGAATTAGTATCACGTTAGCTGTTTCGTTTTTCATATGAATGAAAGAGAAGACAGGATATTTTAACAAGCTGTTAACACTAACAGACGTTGGTGAAATTGGGGCTAATCCTATCAATGATAAATAGTTTATGGGTAAAGTTGTGTAATTGGGGGGCTAAATAAGCTTTAAAATTTGGCATAATATATAAAGTTTAACATACAAAAATGAAGTACTTATTGTTTGCACACTGCACAGCTGTATTGATTTAAAGGGGTACCAGGGTTTTTTTATAAAAGCTTTTGACACCAATTTTGTTGACATCGCGCGCTATAAACTGAAGTCCACGCGGACGAAGTCGCGGGCAACAGCTAGTAGTGTTATAAATCTAAGCTTTTCTACATGAATTCATAAAAATAGTTATTATAAGAAGTCGCTAGTAAAATTGGTACTTAGTTTGTTGGACGTTTATAAGTATTTCTCAATGTGTCGTTTTCATCAAATACCTCAATAAAAGTTTGGTAAAATGAGTTACGAAACTAACAAGGAATTGGTGTTGAACTATCGTTGCAAATGTTGTTTAGAAGAAAACAAAATATTATTAAATTTGTGGGAAGAGAACAGGACAAACGGCGAACTAGAGATATACGGCCAAATGTTATCAGAATGTTTTTCTCTGAATGTAAGTACAATTTACGATTATAGTTCTCTTTCAAGCTCTGGCTAGATATAATATTATGGTCGTTGTTAAATGTCCATATTATACCTATACATGCGCATCCCTCACTGGTCATCCACTGTGGGGTCAGTAATTTCAAATATTCTGTGCTGTGGGTAGAGGTAGGATAAAGTTTTTTGAAGCCGAGGAAGTGTTCTGGAACATGAAGCAACAGATCAGTTGTCGTTATCTTTAATGCATCTAGAATATAACCTCCTCCTTTTCGGAAGTCGGTTAAAAATGTTACTACTAGGATGTAAAACCTATAACTGTGTGTAAACCAAATTCCGAGTGGACTCCTATGCGATCTACCTCGTATGACTGCACTTGGTCCGAGAGTACTCGTATAGTGAATACCCGGCTTAAAGAATGGGCTTACATTTTATTTAGAATCTAGTCTAGAGTCTAGAGTATGGACATATGATTAAACAATGAGATATTATTTTGTTTCAGTGGCTGCCTCCACCACAAGCTTACAATGAGCAAATTTGCCAGACTTGTGTGTCCAGACTTAAAGACGCTGTTAGTTTTAAAAAGGTTGTCTTACTGTCTGAACAGCTATTGTTAGAACAACTTGAGGAAGGTAATAATAATATTGGATTACTGTAATACCTCGATCCTGGTAATTGCAGACACAATAGATATTCAATAGGAGTTGATAGGTTAAATTTTAATGATACCAATTAAAGTAGGTATTGCCTACTTTAATTGGTATCATTAAAATTTAAGCCACATTTGTATTGACAAATAATTTTGGGATTTGTTGTTCAACAGTTTCAAATATTTTTATTAAATTGCAGTGTCTAAAGATGCACTTAAGGAGGAAAAAGATGATTCAGAAACAGAGTTTGCAGTTGAATATATGAATATGGATTATGATGATGATGAATTTATTACAAAACGTACAGGTATATGCCTTATTTGGTTAAATTATGTAGATTGTAGTTATTATTGTAACAACTTATAAGTGTAGATACTTACACTAGTCACTGCAAGGATTATTTTGTTTAATCAAATATTAATGATGATGTAAAATTGCTGTAGATGAAACAAATATGACAATCTTTATGGCTCAATTGGTTGATTGTGTAGTAGCTCAAGCCGGGGGTTGCAGGTTCGAATCCCACCGACGGAACAAAAAGTTTTTAATGTTCCGGGGTCTGGATGTGTATGATATAATAAAAATCGTAAATATATCATGTATTGTATAAAAGTAATAAATATATTTCTGTTGTCTGGTACCCGTAACATTGTCCTTCAGGTACTTACTACTTAGCCTTAGGCCAGACTGACGTGGTGTGAAGCATCCATAGATATTATTATACAAGATGTTAGTGTAAACACTGTTATCCTTGAAACCATCAAATAAGCAAGTCAAAATTCCCGGATTTTTGGCCGAAATGTGGTTATTTCCCTGGACACCTCTTAAACAGTATTTACGATAATGTCTTGCCAATTTTTGCTTTTCCAACAAGAATTTGTAAAAATCTGACTACTCAAGTCCGTGCTAAAAACCGTGTGTATGCTTAGCGAGTTTTTATCTTTCGTTAATTACTGCCTGGTTAAAAAGTTGGATTTCCCTCAGCAAAAGTGGACACTTTTCAAAAACCCGGCCGGATGCACCCCAGACGCCCTTCAAACTAGGACAAATCCGGACGGATGGCAACCCTAGATCCGGGCGTCCGTATGAAGACGGTATTTTTTTTGAGTCCCCACTGTAGCATTGTTCTCATAGAAAAAGTTGTTCATTTTGACGGGCTCATTTGATGGTTTCAAGGATAACGGTGTTTATGTCGCAGGCGGATTGTATAATAGGCCACTTGACCTATTTTTTTTTCTTAATGCTAATCGCTTCTTAATCATCCATTTTCACCAAAAAAATATATTTTTTGAATAATTCGAATAAAACATCAGTTTTATATATTATCCCCATTTATTGTAGACGGGAAATAAATGGCCAAAACTTTTCTCCAAAAGTTTTCAACATTACAAATGATTTTTGATTTCTTAAGTATTTAATTCTTTTATAATTTTTGGGCACTTTTAGACTCGTACATTTAGCACATAAAAATTCATTAAAGAGTTTAAAATACAAAAAGTATGACGTCACACTATGACGGACAGTGTTTTCGGCGCCATTTATAAGGCATATTTTTCAATCAACATTTTTATGGGTTTTTACTGAGTAAAATATTAAAATATTAGTTTCTTTTGTGAAAATGAATGATTTGGAAGCGATTAGCATGAAGAAAAAAGTAGGTCAAGTAGCCTATTCATCTGCGACATTTACACTAACACACTGTATATTCTAGATGTCAAAGATTCAGCAGAAGACAAAAAACAATTCGAACATATTAAAGTAGAAGTAGAGCCATTTGAAGAAAGAGATGAGCTGAAGCGTAGTAAACGTTACAAAAAGTATACTGAAAAAGATTTCCAGAAATGCATGGAAGCCGTGAGAGACAAGACCTTGTCCCAAGTCAAAGCCTCCGTCAAATATAAAGTTCCAATACGCACCATAAGGGAAGCTTTACAGCGTAAGTGCATTTTACATGTTTCAATATACCATCTTCGTAATATGTTTTGTTGTAAAAATATTTAATATTATGGTCCTATCGAAATAAAAACCATTTGACGTGATTTCATTCAATATAAGTAGTATTAAATCACATACAGCTAGTCCGCCTAACCGAGGCACTAGACTAATACAACTACACCGTCTCTCTTCTAGAGGAGGGACTCAAAGAGGACAAGAAGACGAAGAAACCGCGCGGGAAAGTGAGAGGCAAAGAGTTGGAGCAGCAGAGCCATAACATTGGCATCATCCTCAACAACACCAACGCCACGCCCATCCGCTGCCGCAGCGACATCGGCTACGCGTGCTGCTTCTGCGACGCCGCCTTCCCCGCGCCCGCCGACCTCAAGCGCCACACCCTCGCCGACCACGACGCCGCCACGCGCCGCGACTTCGCCCGCGGCAAGCGCCTCTGGGAGTTCGTGGTCAAGCTCGACGTCACCGGCCTGCGCTGCGAGCTGTGCGAGCGCCGGCTGAGCGGCCTCGACGACATGATGGACCACCTCCAGGGCCACGACCTCACCCTGCACCGCCACCTCGACAACCACATCCTGCCCTTCGACTTCGCCACCGACGAGCTCCGGTGCGTCCTCTGCGGGGGCCTCTTCAACAAGTTCAAGGGCCTCCTGGAGCACATGAGCCGCCACTACCGGAACTACGTGTGCGACGTGTGCGACCTCGGCTTCGTCAGCAAGTGCATCCTGATGCTGCACAAGGAGGGCCACAAGACCGGCGCGTTCGCCTGCTCTTACTGCGCCAAGGTGTGCGACACGCTCCGCAAGAAGAAGTCGCACGAGCGCTCCGTCCACGTCCACTCGCAGCTGATCAGCAAGTGCGGCCACTGCGGGGAGAAGTTCACCACATACCGCAAGAAGCAGAAGCACATCGCGAGCGTGCACGGCGTCCGCCTCGCCGATGTCAAGTGCCACGCGTGCGACCGCGCCTTCGCCACGCAGAGCGCACTGCGGATCCACACGAAGAGGGACCACCTGATGGAGCGGCGGTTCGGCTGCAAGGTGTGCGACATGCGGTTCTTCGCGAGCCGGGAGCTGACGTCGCACATGGTGAAGCACACGGGCGTGCGCGCCTTTCAGTGCGAGGTCTGCCTGAAGGCGTTCGGCACCAAGAAGACCCTGCGCGAGCACCTGCGGATACACGCCAACGACCGCCGGTTCAAGTGCCAGCACTGCAGCCAGGCCTTCGTCCAGAACTGCAGCCTGAAGGGCCACCTGCGATCCAAGCACGGTGTTAATATCTAGCGGAAGATACGGCAGTTGCAATACTAGGTACTTAAGTGATGGCAAATAAAAATCTTAAGACTTAATTACAAACCAAATTGTAAGTTCTATCAGAATCTCAAATAAGGGCGCAAATGGCGTGAGGCCGCCTTAGAAAATGCAATATTATACATACATTAAAGGTTAACTATTAATATTGACAAGTGTATACATAGTAAATAATAATTACAAAACACAGTGACTATGTAAATAAGAATCTCAATATCAAAAATAAAAATATTAAGTACTATCAATGTAACATATTATTATATTGGTTAAAATTGAAACAGTGGTTTTATTTTGATGTTAAACTTCAATATTTAACAATGAAAGGATGGATAAGGTGAAATAGAATATTAATATTTGGCAAGGTAAATAAAAAAAAACAATTCTAGTGATTACAATGTAATAAAACATAAAAATTACAATGTTCTTTATAAACAGTGTCGGTTCTATACTAATAGGGTTTTAAACTTAATAATATTTTGGGACTCAATTCTAGGCGCGATACTGCGATTCCATAGTGGAGAAATGATCTTAGATGGTCTTTTGATTCGAGAAGGCCATGGTAAGTTACCAAATCGCGGCACCGCAGCAAGTTTGAAGCGAGACCGAATACTTTTGTACTACTAATTGACAATTTATATGTCGATGCCAAGGAGTTTCTTGTCGAAGATGAACTCCCCGAGCGAGGAGTGGCGGTCCATCATCTTCTTAAGTGTGGAGGCCTTGCCGGCGAGGTCGCGCTGTCCCTTGTACTGCTCCTCCAGGAAGTCGCCAGTCAGATAGTCCACCAGCTGAGGAAGGAAGGGATTTTAGAATGATTTCGTAAGTGTACGCGAATTTGAATAGAAAACTTTAGCAAATGCAAGGTAGACGATATGGTTGAAAGAATGTGTAGGAAAATTACGATGTTGGGACATCTCCCAAGTATATTAAAGAGTAGTGAATTATTTTTGTGTGCTAAAAAATATGTATTATCAGAGAAGTTGATTCTTAAGGCGGCGGACCTACGTAATTTGGTCACGTCATGTCAAACCTAGCTGATAGATACCGAGTACATGCCGAACAGACGAAACTCGGGTCAAATGACGCAGGTCCGTCATCTGCTATGAAGCAATTTCATCGATGGTTATTGGTTATACATTCCGGGACGTACTTAGGACACTTTTTTATCAGGGAAAAGTACGATTGCCGCGCAATACTGTAAACACTGTATTTTAAATGTCCGTATGGTTGCCTGAGTAAATACGGCATTCTCGCAACATAGTCGACCTAGTCCAGACTCCAGAGGAATGCGCAGGTCAATACGTCACTTTCATTTTGCCACCCCTATGTACGAACTCTGACGCCATCTTAGATAACTACCACCCCTAGGACGCCATAGGACGCTGCTGCCCATAGTAGGCCATAATTTATGCCATGGGCTGCCCATAATTTATGCCATGGCCTATACTGCCTATAGGCAGTATAGGCCATGGCATAAATCCAGAGCGGGATACTGTAACGTATTACGTAGTAGGTGGCAACTCACGTGGTAGTCGTTGTTGGTGTGTCCGCTGTTGTCGCGGTCGTTCTCGCACTTGATGATCACGTTCTTGATGGCGGCCGTCACCTCCGTCTCCATCTTCAGCGCCTGCTCCAGCGCCGCCTGACCGCTCGGC